>NC_081407.1:766322632-766622779 GCF_030272615.1 Cryptomeria japonica | reverse complement strand
TTACAAAGGGACTAACAAAGTCAGATTGGTGAAGCTCCAAATGCTTCAAAGAGATTTTGAGACTCTCCAAATGAATAATAGTGAGTCTATTTCAAAAATTCACACATGAGCCTCTAGTTTATTAAATGAGTTGAAGACAAATGGTGAATTCTATTTGGGTCAAAATTTAGAAAAAATGCATGGATAAAGTGAAAGCTCTCTAACAAACCATTACAACACTATTAGTATGATGACAAATGGAGAAACTGGTCAATAGTTATGAGATCAATCAACTAAAAGTAGTTAATCAACTCAAACAGACTTGAATAAGCCAAACTAGTCAATAGTTATAGGCTCAATCAAATCTCAATCAACAAAAAGTAGTAAAGTGTAAATATTTCATGTCGAAATAATGAAAGGAACTTACTATGAAATATAGCATTAATTTGTCCTTCAAATAGAAATTTTAAACACTTATGAACTAGAAAAGGGAATTCTTTCATGGAGGTGATCCAAGGATAGTGAACATACCATGAAATTTGTTCAAGGTAGGGATTATGGTTATGGGCACATCTAAGATTTTAGGTCCAACCTTAGTGTTTAGGGTTATGAAACCAATAGTGGGACAAGTAAACCTACCATGTACCTTAATAAAGGCTTCAAATGTATCATAAGTAATTTAATACATTTCATATGTGTAATTATATTATTTTGTAACCACATTTACTATGCATACCAAATCAATGATCAACCCACCTATGGATCTGTCATTAATTCTAGTAGTGATATATGCAGTCCATCAGGCACATGCATTGACTTATTACTTTGGATGAGTGTAATACTAGGTTAAAGCTTAGTTTTTGGTTTTTTGTCATTTAGAGAAAGGTTCTATAATATTTTCTAAATGTTCAACTTGGTTGGCTTGGAAAATTATTGTATTTGTAATTAAAATATGGCTTAACAACATTTTTGGAATGGGAAGTGAAAGGATTAGTGAAAATTTGTATGCTTTGATTAGGACCCATGCTATAATTTTATTCCCTTTATCATTCACACTAGGCACCTATATGATATTAAACTCAATGAGGCCTTGGAATTCATTTCCTAGATGCATACATTGTTTGGTATCATGTCTAGGAGTACTATGATATTGACATAAGGCCTTTGGAGAAAATGATAGAGTTAAATGTTTATAAATTTCTACAAGATAGATGGGAGGATGTCTACTTAAGTTGTTGTTTAGAAATTCAATATTTCATTTGGTCATATAATTTAGATAGCTAAAATAAATTTCTACCCATTTACTATGAAAAACCACGACAATCCAATGCATGAGGTGGTGCTAGTATTCAGAATTTAAAAAGAAAAATATTGCACTAGGTGCAAAATTAATCTAGATGATTACAAAATCCTTTATAGTAAATGATGTAAATTGATGAAAGAAAAACAACTCAACAATGAGGACCTGAAGAGAATTTTCACAACTGCGAATCCTCTAAGAAGTTTTAAAATGTGGAATTTCTAAATTTCTTCTATAGATCTCATTCTTCCACACCTCACATGGGAAATCCACAAAGGGAATAAATCTCTATTCTAAGAAGAATATTGGAATGGTTTTGAATCTTTACAAAAAATCCCCAAAAATTTGAATATCAAAACATTGTTAATTCAAGTCGAGGGAGTCAAAGTAGCTCGTTACTTTAGTATTTACACCACATATAAAGTGCAAAAGGTTGTTTGGGATCTTATTGACACATTTGACTTTTCTCAAGACCAAAAGGATAAGTAATTTTTTAAATTAACAAAAAACTAGATTAATTTTCTAGACTCTCTTGATGTGTTATGATATCTAGAGAATATGATGTTAAGGATGCTTACAATATCCTCACTTGTAGTCACAAAAAGGATGAATGGGCTCTTTGTTTGTGTTGGGGAATAAATTGCCTCCCTAAAGTTGGTACCTTCTCTTGGCTAGGCTTAAATTACAAGATTCTAGATGCTTTTAGACTAGATGTGTTGGTAATCATCTCCTCTTCTATTTTGTCCTATGTGATGAAGTCTATGAAGATACAAATCACTTATTAGTCGATTGCAAGTTTACATTGCCTTGTTGGAAATGGTTACAATATATTTTAGGTTGGTATGGCCCATTGCCTTATTTTACACTTCCTAAAAAAATGGCATGATTGAATGCACGAATATGACTCTTATAGACAGAGCAGGGAGCATGCTTAATAATGCCAATTTGCATCAAGAGTTGTGGGAAGTAGTCAATATAATATTCTATCTAGAAAATTAGTCATCATTAATTGCAATATTCTATTAGATTCCTAAAGAGCTATGGATAGGTCATTCTCATGACTATTAAAAATTTTGAATTTTTTTTTTGTGACTCATATGTTCTTATATGTAAGGATCAAAGTTTTAAATTGGACCCCATCTAAGAAGCACTTTTTTTTTTCTATGGTGATAGAGCTAAGGTAATTAGAGTGTTGGATCTTACTACCCACAAAATCATGATTAGTAGGGATGTAGTATTTGACAAATCTTCACTCACAAAATTAGACTTTGTAGAAGTTGATATGAAACAAGAAATAGTACCATAACAATGACAAATTCAATTTGAAACTCATCCATCTACAAATATAGGGGGCAAGAAGAAGCTTCTAAATATGACGATGTAGATATAGAAAATATATGTAAGAAAATGTGGAAATACCAATACAATTTCTAAGGAAAGCTACATGGGTTAGAAATCCTCCTAAAATTTATGATGATTTTCTTTCATTTGTTGCTTCAATTTCTAATGATGGGAAAACAAATAATTATCAAAGGGCAATGGATGTCTCTTAAAATGATAAACAAATAATATAAATGAAATAATGAATCGATTTCGTAGAGAGGAATAAAGCATGAGACTTGGTAGAACTTCTAAAGTGTAGGAAAGTTCCTAGTTGTAAATTGGTCTATGCATTGAATAAGGGTGTGGTGATAAAATTGCAAGTTAAAAGTAAAGACTAGTAGCAAGAGGATATTCTCAAAATGAAGGTATTGATTTTCATGAAAAAAAATTACTTCTTGTTAATATTGTTTCTATTTAGTTCGTATTAGCATTCATTGTATTAATTAATCATTAGTTAGAGGAACTAGATGTTAAGTCAACATTTTTACATGGAGATTTGGATGAGGAGATATATATAGAATATCAAGAAGGGTTTGTCCAATATTTCAATATAAAACTTGTTTGTAAAGTCAAGAAGCCATTGTATATATTGAAGCAATCACCCAAGTAATGGTACAAGAAGTTTGACTCCTTCATGGTGAACCAAAACATTACAAGACATGATTATGACCATTGCATTTATTTTTTAAAGTTTGAAAAATGGATTACCAATTATCATGGTATTATATGTTGATGATATGATAGAAAACAAAATCATCACTGAAATTAGAAAGTTAAAGACTCAACTAGTTAATACTTTTGATATAAGGGGGGGTATAAGCAAAAGAAAACAAATTTTAGGCATAGAAATACATAAGGATAAGGAACATGGAAATATTTTCTTATCACAACAGAAATATTTAAAGAATATCCTCATAGGATTTGGTACACTAAATGTGAAACTAGTATTATTCCTTTATCTTCCCATTTTATGTTTTCTTCATGTTAAGATATGTGATGGCATGCACCAGACTAGATATTTCACATGCAATTGGTATTGTCGCTAGATAGATGGAAAATCCAAGTAAATAACATTAGGTAGTAGTGAAATGAGTGTTTTGGTATCTTAGAGGCACAAGTGATTATCATATCACCTATAATGGTTACAATGATTTGGTGTGTGGTTATCTTGATTTAGATTTTTGAATTGATTTTTAAAATTAAAAAAATTGATGTGTACTTCAGGTTATGTCTTTATTCTTGCAAAAGGGCCTATTTGTTGGATGTTAAAACTTCAAGAAAAAGTTGCTTCATCCACTACTAGGGTAGAGTATATGGTTGTTTCACATGCATGTAAAGAGACAATTTCTTTAAAGGATATTTTAGGAGAGTTTGGAAAAGTGTAGGACAAAGTGATTGTATTTTGTGATAGTCAAAGTGTTATTAATTTGGCTAAAACTATAGCTTATCACAATACGATTAACATATAAACTTAATTAAAAAATTAATTAACACATATTTTCAAATTACTTTCACTCAAATAGATTATATATTTTTGCACACATGTTTTCATGTACCCATCAATATATTTATATCATATTATATTAAAAACTACACTTGAAACATAATAATCTGATTTTATTCCATAAATGAAACAAGTAAAATTTAATAACAAATATAATAATATTATTAATTCAAACTGAAATACAACTTTAATATTAAATCTTATGTTCCTAAAAATTGAAAAAATACTATGATATGCTCTCATGTTTCTATGGATTAAAACTATGTCAAAGAAACACCAAGTAAGTAGTTATAATCTGTTTAATAACTCAAATGCTAGAGGCATTGTATGGGTGGACTCGTTTCTTCTACCCAATCGAAACAGCATTAAGATTTCTTATACTTCTTTATGTGTAATCTCTAATTTCTGTATTTCATCATTTCAAATTCCAACATATATCGACGATAACAGTGTATCTGATTTCAAAATAGTAAAGCAATATAGTTTCTTAATATATAGAAAGAAGCTTCTCACATTTCAGGATAGAGATAAACTTTAGGATGGAGGTGAGTACTTCAAAGAAAATAAATGAGAGAGATAAGTCTTATTGTGAAAAATATAAGTTGAGTTCATTAATGTAGGCTGAAGATAGAGAATTGTGTGCCATAATTTGAATCGTTTATAATTTTCAAATCAAATAATCATATTTCATATATGTGTAAAATCATTTTGATTTAAGTAAAGATGTTAATTTAAGAATTATTTTAAAATATTTGTTTTTAAAGTCATGGAATTGTTTAAATTTTATTAATTTCTTAGATGAGTTGTATTAATAAAAAAATTCAATTGATCATTTATTCTATTTTTTTATTATTATTATTGAATTCTTTTATAGTTTTATGATGCAATGTACAAATTTTCATATTTTCTAATCACTAAAATTCAAGTGTAGGGATGGTGAGAACATATGGTGGTTAAGACACTAATTAATGATGGCAACATGCATAGCTCTACAATGCATCTAATTAATTAAAAATTAAAGTAAGGACTAATATCTTGATGGCATAGCCTTCTAAACTTACAATTTTTTTAAATTGGTAGAAAAGCATCAAATAATACATCAAACTATTATCTTGGTGACATAGCCCTCCAAACTTTCAACATAAAATCTATTACAAGTCTTTATAACTTTCAATAGTAAATCACATTAAAAAAATATATAAATAAATATTATACTTTGTACTAAAAAACAAAAGTAAATACTTTGGATTAATCTTATTATAAAAAAATAATGTAACTTCCACTAAAAAATGTGAATAGTGATAATAATATTTAATAAATTTGTTGTCCAATTAAATTTAAAAAAGGGATAAACAATTAAAAACATGATTCCTTAAATTAAAATATATATTTCACTTTCATAGGATAGCAACCATTTGGAACCCCTTTAAATATGAATAATTTATTATATTAGGTCTACTAGGAATTAGCCTTAGACATTTCTTACTTTCTTTCATTTGAGTGACACATTTAGACATTTATTCAATTATCGCATCTTAGAAACAAAATTATTATTAGATATATAATATTATTAAGATTACAAGCTATTGTAGGTCAATTATACTTCATAACTATTTGTGTTGAAAGAAAACCTTGATAAAATCTTAATTTTGGTAAGGCATGATTTTACTACAATTCATGATTAGAGAGATTATCATGCTTATGAGGTCTTTATGTCTTAAATGAGAATTCATGATCTAATAGTGATTTGAATTAGGTTGGATACTATATGAATATGCATTATGATGCTTAGGTGAATATTCAATTGCATAAATAATGGGTTAGATGTTGAGTCTTAAGTGTTTGAATAAAAGAGGTATATTATGTTTATGATGATTGTACTTCAAATGTCTCTATGCATGCAATTGTTATCACTTTCATAATTAATACAATTATGGATCTTAGGTACACTAATCATTATCAATGATTGAGATCATGTGTACATTGCAAAGTGAATTATTAAAATAATTATGATTATTTTAGGAAATTATATTGCCATGATTACATGCATATTCCGTTTACCATGTAGATTATTAGAATTACTAACTTTTCTTAATGAAATTATATTGATGAAAATTTGTGCATGTTCTATTACAATGTGAATAATAAAATATTGCTCTGGTTCCTTTATAAAGTTCTATTGCAATGAACATGGTTTAGATGCATGAATTGTATGCCCAAGGAAAGGACTGCATGATGTTCAATATGAATGTGAATTCAATGGCTATATGTGTATTAATATCATACATGTTAATGTTTGAGTTCAAGTGTGTAGGAACCTAATTCCATAGGCCCTGGAATTTCAGAGGCTACCCTTGGGAACCCAATGTGACCATCGTGAGGAAATGACATTGCCTATATGGAATGGCTAATGCCTCATTTATAATGTGAACCATGTTCATAATTTGGTGGCTTGCATGATTGTTTGTCAACTTTCCTTGTGTAAAAGAGGTCTTGTGATTAAGTGGACTCGTGTTTCTTTGAAATGTGTAAAATGTCACATGTGGATAAGTTTTATCAAGTGTAAATGTGAATTTTATTATGTGCTTTTATTCACTAATTATGTGTCAATTTTTTGACTGAATATTTTTGGAAATTAAAAATAATTTTATAAACTTCATTGTCATAGGAGTATGCATTGAAGTGTTGGCCAAGAAAGTCATGACTTGGGGAAGGGAGTTTATATCACCTCGTTTCCTTGTTAAATAGTATGCACGTTTGGAGAGCACTTTTGGCAAGAAAAAAAGGATTCAGTTTATGTGGTTTTACCATTTTTAGGTACCCAAGTGGGGTACCTTGGGGTTAGGGGCCTAACCAAGGCCATAAATTGACAAATAGACAAGATATATCCATTCAAAAATGCCTTAGAAAAAAAGAGGCAAAAATTGAAACCTTGGGGGAATATTTGGGTGTTTGACACTTCTTGCATCTCATTTATACTTAGGGGCTCATAGGATAGTGTATTCAATTACACTCATTTTCTCCTCATTCCTTGTAAGATCTTGTAAGAGAAAATTACATCATTAGATCCCTCGAAAGATCTTTGAGAGAGAGGAAAAAACCCAGGGAGGGGAGATGCAAGAGTGAAGGAGAAGGTGATACTTATCACCTTCCTCTTAGAAGGATTTTGAAAAGGAAATCTCTAAAAAAAATGCCAAGTAAGATGTCAAGGAGTAATTGTTGGATAAGTGGGGTAGAAACCTAATTTTCTCTTAGTTTTGGGATAAATTTGTCCTTGGGCCATTAGGAAAATCTTGGTGGAGTTAGTTGGACTAGCTACTGCAAGCTTTATATCTTTTATTGGCGTTGGTCATCATATCTTGTTGCTATTTTCATGTTGTTAATAAGAAAAATTGTTTGTGTAGATTGTTATGGTGTTGTTTTATGAATTATTCTTTATGTTGTGTAAATGTATCATTATGTTAAGAGATTGTTTTAGGATTGTGAAGGCCAAGCTCACCCCTAAGAAGGTAGAGAAACCTTAAGAGGGTGAGAGAGGATGACCCACCTTATGGTTGAGAACTCCTCTCAAAGAGAGGAAAAATGAAAATGGATAAGATTACCCAATGTGTATAATATGGGAGTTTTGATATAGATATTTCTAGGTAAGAATACCCTTGTTATTGTAAATGAGTTGTAGAATGGTGGTGTGCATATGTGTACCCATGGTGTGGTTTGGAGATTGGGAGAATGATCTTTGGATATTATTTTACTTGTTGTTTCTGCACTTTGTCTCCCATTGTGTATGAGTCTACCTCTCACCCCTTGATGGGTTTCTTATAGAATCCAATTGTGTTTAGCCTTAAGAAGTAAAAGTTGACTATTTTCATCATTGTTCCATTGTGTGCTTGTGGTACATGTGTAACTAGTTCTTGGGGAGTCTCGTAGATAGGAGGTGGTCCAATCCTAGGCCTATATTTGGGAGGTGGGCTCCCATGACCTCTTGGAAAATCCCTTTATTGTTGTGTCTAGTTGAAAAAGGCTTGAAGAACTTCAGATTGTAAATGAAAAAAATGAAAAAAAAATAAAGCTGCATTTTTTTCACTATTGTAGAGTTAAAGATGAAGGATAGCTATCTTTATAACAAATGTTACCAGAGTTTCATCTTTCTTGTAGTTGTGCATTCTCTATTCTCAATTTTGTACCCAGTGTTGACTCATGAAAGGTTGTGTTATTAAGTAACGGTTAAATAATTTCTACTTCTAAAATCCAACTGTGAATATTAAAAAGGAGTTAAAGGGGAACATATTTCGGCAAAAGTAAAGAGTCAGTATTGTATGACTGACAATAAATTAGGCCCCTTGTTTTAGGTTCAAAATGTAACCATACTGTATGTCACACTATTATCATATTACTCAACTTGATGTGTGAAACATTTAAAATATATAAGTTGAGACTTAACTGATTTTATAGAAGCGCCATGTGTAATATACTTTATATTTAACGAAAGTATGTGTAGCTACCTTTTATTCTTTTCTGGTATTATGGAATAAATAGATAGTTTAACTTCTAGAACAGCTTGGTATAAATTTATTTTAAAGTACCAAAATGGAATACATAGACCAATGATATTTTGTGTGTATGTCAACTTTTCTCTATTCCATATTTATTCTGCAAATATTACTGTCATTATTTTATGTAACTTGATATTCTAAGTTAAAAATATATCTCTTTTGATTTTAGTTAAAATACAGTTACAAATAAATGGTGAGTGTGGTAGGATAGGTTAATAAAGTTGTAAAGAAGAGCCATGCATTTACTCAAGTTCTTGTGTTCATGCATATAGGATGATAAAGAAAAAATAAAAATACTGTGTTTTGTTTCTGCATTATGTAAATGTCCTTAAATAATTGTAGGATGGAGATGCACAAAATTTGTAGATATATTGAAACACGGAGTAGAAATAGAAAAGTAACTATGATAAAAATAACAACAGTTAAAAATTGCAAAGAAGAACAATAGCGCATAACACACAGATTCATGTGGAAAAACCTGTTAAAAATATATCAGTAAAAAATCATAGGCAAATTATATTTCCTATTGATTTTAAGAAATTACAGAGTTACAACAATCTTCAAAATTTATCCATTAAAACATGACTTCGAGCAGCCTAAAACAACCAAGTTGCAGAGTCCTAATTGAAGATAACTTACTAAATATAGTAAATATGACTTGCACAACTAAATGCAAAACACAACCACCTTGTTGAAGCCATTGGGGCCTATCAAACCTTGTTGCTTTCCTATCAAATTAATGGTAAAAATGTGTGGATCAAAGGGGATTCAAACAATATCATCCAATGTCTTAAGGGGAACAATAAGGCTTCGTGGACCATCAACAATTGGATTGACTTATCAAAAGAGATAATCCTCTTCTTTGATAAATATTTTATATCCCATGCTTATAGGGAAGCTAACACGGTGGTTGATTTTTTTGTCAACAAATGTGTGACTACTAATGGGAGGATGACATGGAATTTAGAGGACAGCTTGGAGGACGATGGTAGAGCTCTCCTTCGATATGATAGATCACACAGAATACGTGGTGGCTTTCCATCAAATTGCTATTTTCAATGATGGGTAAAATAATTATTACTATTCATGGCCAATATCATGGCTAGGTTAGAGGTGGATTGCTTCATTATTGCTTGCACGCTTTTTGGGTCTTTAGTGAGCTTCTCTTTCTTTTAACCCGCCTACAAATTATGCTTAACCACTCTAAACCTGAGAACTCTGCAAATGCTAAAATGGGTGGTGACAGGCGTCATGATGAGCCTATGGATTGTGAAGGCCTAAGGGACAACCAAACCATCTGGAGAATTCTAGAAAATGGGGAGCTTATGCCTTATATTAAAAAATTGTATGGATGGGATCCTAGAGTGTCTAGTATTTTTGCCAGAGGATGGAAAGATGGAAAAATAAACCTGTTTGGAAGGGATGTGGTGGTGGACAAGAATCTAATTGTAGAGATTATTGAGCTCCCTGCTAAGGGTCTCAAATTTTATAGAGACATAAAATATTCGGACTCGATGGCACTAAAGAAATTCCATAAAAAATGACAAAGAAAGTAAATTGTTGGTGAGGAAAAATAAAAGTTGCTACGATGTGGACACCATTAAACTGATTTGGAGGGAGGTTCTGAAGGTGTTAATGAAATAAATCACCATGGATGGTCGATACTCATAGGTCTTCGAGCATAATTTCATTCTCCTTAATCACTTCAGACACCAAATTTATATAATATATAATGTAATATAATATTAACATTATATATTGTATTATTATATTATATTATATAATACTATATAATATATAATATATAATATATTATTGTATGTCAAAAATGTGGTATCAACCTGCAAGAGGAGAAAACAATTCAAACACACACATGAAACATTGCATTAGAGGTTAGAAATCCAAACAAAGCAAGTTAAAAAGAATCTAAACTCTTTAATATCGTTCCATGCTCCTCTATCTCCAAGGATCTTCAAGATTCAAGGTGGCTCTCAGCTTGGAAGAGCACTTGATTCTTTAAGATGACAACCTAAAGAACGAGATTAAAATGATTCTAAGATCTAAATGGAATGCAACCAAGATCCTAGTGATGATTTAGATATGAAACTAGATGATGATAGGATGCAAGATATTGATATGAAGCTTGAACTAGTATGAAAATGATACTAAGATGAAGCTAACATGATATATCTAAGATTGGAATGCTATCAAAATGATCTAACATGCTATTCTATCAAAGAGAGATAATATGCTTAATATTATGAGACTATAAGTTTTATGCACAAAGACTTGATTTTTTTGAAGAAGGAATGGGCTCTATTTATAGGGAAAACAGGGCAATGGATGGTTAAGATTGGATAATCTTAACAAGGGCCAAGATTGAAAGTTGGGAATCCATGTTTACAATTTGGCACCAATGAAATGGTGACAAATGTCAACATAAGATTGGTTGAGAAAAGGGGTTGGAGACATTAAATGCCTGAGAAGACCTCATGGTTATCTAGAGGGTAAGGGTCAAGCTTAAGTTAAGATTACCCATTGGATTAAGAGTTAATCCAAGGATAAACTCTTGTGCAAATGATTAAGAGATAATCATGGTCAAAGCATTAAAGGCTTGATGAGACCCTTGGGTTGGATGAAGGTTAAGTTAGGCAAAAAGTCTCTAACCATGTAAGAGGGTTGAATTAACCATTAATGGTTTGGGAGACTTTGGAAAATTAAGTGGTTGAAGACTTGAAGCCTTTAATGGTTATCAAAGACTTTAAGGGTTTGAGAAGTGACTTCCCTTTGTTTAGGGATGTGACAAAGTTTAGAAGATGGGTTAGGTTAATTTAGAAGTGATTAGAAGGGTCTAGAAGAAATTAGGAATAGGATTTAGGATGCAAGTGGGAGATGTAGGAAAATGCAAGTGGGTGAGGGAAAATAGAATTAATTAAAATAAATTGCTTTATTTTAATTTGGTTGCAACTTGCATTTGTAGGATTTTGCAAGTGGGGGGATTTATAAATAAATTTAGATTTATTTAAATGCAAATGAGATTTTAATTAAATGTAGATTTAATTAAAATGGGAAAGGGGATAAATTGATATCTTTAATTAAATGTAAATTTAATTAAAATGGCTAGAGGGAGGGTATTTAGTTAAATGGCTTAGATAGAAAAAGGGTATATTAATTAAATCTTAATTTAATTAATAGGAAGAATTAAGAATACTTAAATGAATAAAATTCACTTAATTCATTGTGCAACTTTTAGGTGTCTACAATTATTATATATTGTAATATATAATATATCATTATATTAACATTATATATTATATTATTATATTATATAATATAATACTATATAATATATAATATATTATTATATAATATATAATATATAATATATTATTATATTACATTATATATTATATAATATATAATATTATATTATATTATATATTATGTAATATTATAGTATATTATATATTATATAATATATATTATAATATAATAATATATTATATAATATATTATTATATTATATAATATAATATTATTTTAAAATAATTTAAGTATAAAAATCAAATATCCGATTTTCTGAGACAATATAAGTGGACTGTGGCAGCCTATGAGTTATTTTTAACCCATAGGCTGCACAATTTTTTAGAATCCGATATTCGATTGTTTGACCCGAATTTACTAAAAAATACATTAAAAGGTAGGATTTTTATTAAATTTCATCATTTTCATTCGAAGTTTTGTATTTTTTTTAATGCTTATTTGTTTTTTCATTCAAAATATGTTTTTTTCATGAAAACTTGGTTTTTTTTAATCAAATACAAAACTGTTCAAATTTGTTAACTAAATTCAATTGTGTACATTCAATCAGGTTAAAAATGGGGGATAAGAGTGAAAACATTGATCAACCACAACCGCAACAAGTAAACCCTCCTACACAAAACCCTCCTTTGTCAAAACCCCCTTAGTTCAGGATTTAATTGCACAAAATTTGAACCAATTGAGGGGGATTGCAGATGTCTATCATAGGATCCCTCGCCTGAACCCAATGTTTGATCCCCTCATGTCGATCATAAAGAGTATAGAAAAAGTCACTGAGGAGCACAATGTCACTCTTTTGTGGTGAGATTCTATGAGGGAACAATATGCAGATGGCTTGTCCTATATGGAGATCAAGGATCTCGAGATATCCAAAGTCGTTATCGCTGCATTGTTTGTGAATCCCCGCACTGGTCAACTCGTAGACCCCAAAAAAATAAAACTTTCTGTTAAATGGTGCACAAATGATGGTATTGTGAAAAAATTTTGGGATCGTTGGTGGATGGTTTTCGACAAACCACCCAACAACAATCTTGATGTCCCCTACTACTTCATCAAAATATTATATGTTGAGTTTGTTTTAGGAAAACATGTGAACTACTTTGACATCCAACCTTTCTAGGGTGTGGGTTTAGATATGCCCCAAAATAGACATGGGGCAGTCAGAGTAGTCTAGGGCCCATATGTCCCCCCTCCTCCTATTGATCTCCCACCTCCAGTGCAACATCCAGATATCATATGTGAGGCAGCATCACGGACCATATCAGTTATTCACTCTTTGAGTAGCCTTCTGGTTTCTTAGGCTAGGTTAGTAGCTCAGCCTACTTTTGATGGTAGCGGTGCATCCGGTGGTGCTAAGATATCCTCCTTGGATCCACACATTTGTGTTCCCCATAGTTGTGGCATGTGTGGGCACATATGCATGGGTCCAGTTGGATAGCTTGTTGATCCTCCTGCGCACAGTGCAGATTATGAGGTGCATGAGATGCACAATGCACGAGATGTTATGACACAAACTGGAGTATACCTTGGAGAGTCCTTGCATGCTAGAGGCAAGGAGACATCTTCATCATACATTGATGATGTAGTGGTAAGATTTGTATTTTCACAGTTCATTCTATATTTTAAATGAATATTTATAATTTAGATAATATTATGTATTAATTTTTATTTACATGGTCTATTTAATAGTTGATGACCAAGGAGGAGTTGACACATATCCAGGAGGGCACCTTGACAGCCATTTCAATTGGCCTTGATAGCTTTATGGTACATATATTATTGCACCTAATCATTTGTACTTTATTGTGCATACATGCTCGTCATTTATATTGGTATTAATTAGATTATGTAGTAACTTTCATGTATATCTTATTTTACTCTTGTAAGGCACAAGCAACACGAGTGTGGGGTTGTGTGATTCAGGATTTGGTAGTGTAGTTGGAGACAAGGGAAAGGTAATTGAATACAAATATGATTGAATGAATAGTTTCAATAACATAATGATTATACACATCTAGACATAGATTGATAGTTTCATATACTTGTTGTGTATATGTATAGAGAATTCTTGGCTTCACATCCTTGTTGACTACACCCACTATAGCTGAAGATAAAGAAGGAGAAGAAGAAGAAGAAGAAGAAGAAGAAGAAGAAGAAGAAGAAGAAGAAGAAGAAGAAGAAGAAGAAGAGATGCCTTGAGTACATGTGTGTTTATTTTATTTTATGTTTAGTAGATGTAATTCATTATTATCAGTGACAATTATATGTTTTTTATTATGGGAAAACAGGTTTTGAGGGGACCAGAAACCCCTTACAACAAGTTTTGGAGGAACCCAAAACCTTCAGATTTTACCAGGATCTGGAACCCATAGAACAACGTTGTCAAAGAAAATTAACCAAGAAAACCAACAACCTAAACAAAGCTGAGCCAACAAAAGCCAACAAACACCAGCAGGAAGAACCAACCAAACACTTAAGATATAATCAATATAAATCAAGTTGGCTACACCAACTAGGCTAAAGAATCAAACTATGATGAGGGTTAGCATGCACTCTCAACCAAACAACAGGGATGTTTCTGGCTCCCTTGACCTGAGACAGAGACTTCAGACAACAAAAATCATGACTAGCCCATAACCAAAAATAACCACAATCTAGATTGGGCCCTTGAAAACTATCAGTAACTAGCTAGATAAGAAAAGACAAGGAAAATAAAACAAGATGCCTAGAGATAAAGAGATTTTGAAAGGCTTCCCTAACCTTAAACTAGCTTTTGAAATGGCTCCCACAACCACTTCAAAGGGTTTTGAAGTGGTACCCTCAATCACCTTGAGCTGAAATAGAGGCCCAATCAGGAAAGCATCCATCCAAACAAGCACTGTCACACTCTCCACCTCAATAGGAGAAGACAAAAAAGAGCTTGAGAGAAAAGATCCAGCAACCAAAAAATCACCAGCCTCAAGAGAAAGGTCCTCCAAACCAGAAGAGGAAGCACCAAAAATCCCCTTAACCACCCAAACACCATGTAGCCACTCCATCTCCATAGGAGGGCACAATGCCTCACAAAGAGATCCATGGGACTGAGTAGTAAGAGAAAAAACCCTCAAAAGGAAACCAATAGTGGAAGCACTGATGGCCCACATAGCAGAAACAAGACCACCAAAACTGTAACCAAACTCCAACACCAAAGAAACAACCCCCACCTTAATAGGGAGAGAACATAATTTCTTAACAGGCACATAGAGAGAAGAAGGGTGCCAAAAAACTGCCCAAAACCTAGGCATTTCCACCCAAAAGGAATCAAAAGAGCTTTACAAATCCCAGCCCAAGAGGAGGAAAATGAAAAAAATAGCACTGCAAGCACAAAATCCTCCAACCCAACAAGGGAAAGGGCGCAAAGAAGGAACACAAGCCAAAACAGAGCAAAACAACCTAACAAGACCGACCTAGCGGATAGGAGAGGAAGACAGCCACCAGAAGAAATCCCCACTAAGCCCGTAGCAATAGCAGCCCAAACAACTGCCTCAGCGAGAGATGCAAGAAGTCGATCCACTAGAAAGAGAGAGCGTAGGGGGCATCGCGAATCATCCAAGTCCACATCCACCAAAATCCAAGCAGCGAAACCCATTGCCAAGGCTCCCAAGCAAGAGGAGTCATCTTCATCATCGTGTGAATCCTCCCCTTTCTCAACAACTGCTAAAACCCTAGTTCCCACACTCACACGACTCCCGCTCCCACTCATCTTACTACATTAAAGTAGTGACAATTATATGTTAACTTGTATCAATGTCATGCTTATGAACATATGTAGGTTGTGTATGAAAATATTGAAAACATACCTCCTCTACTAAAGACATACATCAAGAGTCCTACAAAACCGAAGAGAAAATGTGGAGATGAGGTAAACAAGAACAGTTCAATTATAGTTCATTTTTATGTTAACTTTTCGAATGTGAGTTATATAATATAACTAATCTTAATCATGGTTTGTTTTTTCTTATGTAGGATCCTTCAAAGCTGAGCAGTGCAGTGAACAAGATCCATTTTGATGATCCGTCAGTAGCTTAGGATGTTATAGATAGTTTTGGGATGCTTACATGTCTATTTGGCATGTATATTTTGCATATGGACATACATTCACGTATATAGACATACATTTTTGTTTGAGTTGGCATTTATGCCATATTTGTGTATGGACATACACTTGTAATTATTTGACATTTTCATATATACAGAAGTTGATATTTGATCATATAAATTGTTGCTCATGTGTGCATGGTGTTATCATGGAAAATTTTAATCTTCAATTAACAATGGTTAATAATGGTTATTTAATGAACAATACAATTAATTTAATGAAAAATACAATACAATAAATTATTACCCTATGCATGCTCCTATTTTTCCACCCCCACTCGTTCGAACGCTCGGGGTCATACCCTACTGGCGTCGTCCCTTGAGCACCCTAAGTGCTAAAAATTGTCAAACTTTGACGGGCCCTAACTTAGAATCCATGACACCTGCAAACAATTTGTTTGAACCTATGGGGCCATGAGAGGGGTCCCTACAAAAGCCTATCTCAGTTTTTCAATTTTCCCTATGGTTTAATTAGGGCAGCATTTTTTTGGTTGGTGAAAAAATCGTCAGTCTCAGTCAATCAAATGTTGTCACATGGCCAATTTCTCGTTCTACTCATCATGATAACGAACCATTAGTTCTAACATGACCAGTTAGGAATTATTACCCTATGCATGCTCCTATTTTCCCCCCCTCCCCCCCATTCACCAAACGCTCAGGGTCATACCCTACCGGCGTCGTCCCTTGAGCACCCTAAGTGCTAAAAATTGTCAAACTTTGATGGGCCCTAACTAAGAATCCGTGGCACCTGCAAACAATCCATTTGAGCCTATGGGGCCATGAGAGGGGTCCCTACAAAATTCTATCTCAGTTTTTCAAGTTTCCCTATGGTTTTATTAGGGCAACAGTTTTTCGGTTGGCAAAAAAATTGTCAGTTTCATTCAACCGAATGTTGTCGAGTGGCCAATTTCTCATTTTGCTCATCGTGATAATGAACTGTCAGCTTTGACATGTCCAGTTAGGCATTATTCCCCTATGCATGCTCCTATTTCCCCCCCCCCCCCCCACTTGGTCGAACGCTTGGGGTCATACCCTACCAGTGTCGTCCCTGGAGCATCCTAAGTGCTAAAAATTGTCAAACTTTGACGGGCCCTAACTCGAGATCCGTGGAACCTACAAATGATTCGTTTGAACCTACGGAGTGACAAGATGGGTCCCTACAAAATCCTATCTCTTTTTTTCAATTTTCCCTACGATTTTATTAGGGAAGCATTTTTTTGTTGGCAAAAAAATCGTCAGTCTCATTCAGTCAAATGTTGTCATGTGGCCAATTTATCGTTCTAATCGTCATAATAACGAACCGTCATCTCCAACATGTCTAGTTAGGAATTATTACCCTATGCATGCTCCTATTTTTCCCCACCCACTCGGTCGAACGCTCGAGGTCATACCCTATCGGTGTCGTCCCTTGAGCATCCTAAGTGCTAAAAATTATCAAACTTTAACGGGCCCTAACTCGGAATCCATGGCACTTACAAATGATCTATTTGAACCTATGGGCCCACAAGAGGGGTCCCTACAAAATCCTATCTCATTTTTTTCAAATTTCCCTATGGTTTTATTAGGGCATCATTTTTTCAGTTTGCAAAAAATCATGAGTCTCATTTAATGAAAAAATATAGATAAACAATCATTACACTATAAACACATAATGATCATCAATATTTCCATGTATTGTATACACATAATTACAATTACACTTGCATGTGACATCCATGAAGGAATATGCAAACATGATTTTTCATCATTATCAATACAACTACACCAATGTACTCATGTACAGATACATTGTATATCATCAATATTACTAAACCAATTTGCTCATGGACATCGTATATCATCATAAAAAAGTTACATCAATTCACATCCATATAAAAATACAACATCGCACTTCATCTGCATCAGACATCCTCATGTCCTAAGAGAAAAGCTTACGTACAACAATGCCTACATATAAATGAAGACCAAAATAAGCAACCTTTTTTATGCGGAATGAATGTGCTACAAGAAACAAATTATAACACTTAATACAAATTATTTTATCAAATTTTAAATAGATCATTTGAAACATTTTTAAGATGTACAAGATTGTATAATTATGAAACTTACTATGTCGACTTGAATTTCATCATCAGAATGCTACCTACAATATATTAGTTTCACAAAATACAAAGGAAATGCTACAAGAAATCCAAACTCAACCAATGAAACTACATGAAATACATATTAAAATAAAACATTATTTTTATTACCTTCATGATTTAAGTCTCATTGTGTCCTAACTCCACTGTTCCTGGTTGTAGATGGTGTGCTCTCAGACAAGCATTGATAGCTTTCAAGATGACATATGAAGAATGGACTGATAACTAGTAGTTAATTGATACTTTGATATGCAATGCTAAATGACTGTGCTAAATAATTATGCTATATGATTATGCTATTTTCTTCAAGATTAAAACTCACGAATGCATAAGTTTTACAAATGATTAGCTTTGAAAACTCACTTGAAGACTAACTTGAAGACTCACTCTCTCAACTCAAACTCCTGATTTTATAGACCTTGAGAGGATAAGATGATGTGGCTCAAATCAACGGTCATGATCAGATCTGTAGATTTGGATGGTTGTGAGAAAAGGTGAAGGTTGAGAGAAAGGGGGAAGGACAAGACAAGTGTCACTCATCTCACCTTGACTAGGTTGCTGACTAAGGGAATCTAGGGATGGTTGGAGAGAATTTAGGCATGAGAGGACAAGTGGACTCAAGTCCTTCGTAAGATGTAGGGATGTTGGAGAGAATATAGACGGAGGTTATGAAATATGTGCAGGTACACAATATTTCATTAAATTTGGAAGTTGGAGATAAATAATGAATTAATATTTAAGAAATATTAATATCTTTAGCCACATGATTGATGAGTTGGAAAAGGAAAGAGGAAGTGGAGATGGAAGGATGAGTTGGAAAAGAGATTAAATAATTAAGATTTATTTAATATTTGAGACTATAGGATGGAAGAATAATCATTAAATATTAGATATTCGAATGATTGGAGGAAATAGTTAAATATTTAGATATTCAATTAATTGATCAAAAGAATAATTAAATATTAGATATTTAATTAATTAGAGGAATAGGATAGATGAATTAATTAATAAAATATTTTAATTAAATTAATTAATAGAAAGACACGAAATGAATTAAATAAATTAATCTTTTCAAATTAACTATTTAATAGAAGAATAAATATTAAATAAACATAATATATTTATTTAATCACTCATAGCCATTTTTATGTGTATACATTTTGCCCCTCTTTGAAATGATGTCGAGACAACATTGTTTCAAAGATTAAATAAAGTTTTGATAATGTACCTGATGAAGATAAAAATATTGATTGTGTGTCACAGATAATTATTTTTGGATATTGATTTGATGATGATGCCCCCTCAAGAGATTGTTTGTGCATTAAAGGAATGAATGATCTCTCGATAGAAGAAGAATGTTATATGAAAGATAGATGAATGAATAGATTGCAGATTGATCAAATGAATTAGATTGATAATATTGATTGGATTGATATCAAGTCTAGTTTCACAAAAGGACACATCTCATATAAGACAAAAGATGATCAAAATGTCTGGTTTTAGGAAAGATACATCCTGTATAAGACATGATAGATGATCAAAACATTTGGTTTCAGGAAAGATACATCTTGTATAAGACATGATAGATAATAGTTGAATGAATGATGAAGATATTAAATTGAAGAATGTTCCATTGGGTGATGATGTTGGTGCAGGTGTTGTAGGTGATGTAGGTGTTAGACCCACAGGCTCGGGAGGCAGTCATGATTCTTGACTTGATTTGTATTGATGGGACATTCTAAATTATTGATTATTTTTGTGATATCATTGTATACTTGGACCTTTTTTGTTTTATGATGATCTATATGTAGACATGGACTCTATATGATGATGATCTTTTATTGTGCATGTTACTCTATTTTATGATGTTCTATATGCATTAATTATATGGATGCAGTGATTAGATGGATGATGTTATAATCTTTTTTCTTTATTATGATGATGCTTTATATGATGATGCAATGATAAATGTTTTGTATTTTTTATTTTGATGACCTTGGATGTAAATGAAAATGATTTCTAACTTAAATGATATGTTGATGAAATGATGCAAATGCAGTTATCTATATGGGAATGCAAATGAATGATTGATTTCTTTAATGTTTATGCATATAATGATTATGAATCTAAGTGCAAAGATGCAACTAAATAATCTTAATGAACTTTCATGATAATACAAATAATAATGATGATATACTACATGATTAATGAAATGCACTTAATTGAATGCAAACTAATGCAATGATTAAAATGCAACTAAATGAAATGGATGATGATTAAAATGATTCTAAAAATGAATGCACCTATAATGATCAAAATGCAAATTGTTTTTTTGTTTGTCCAAGTATACTCAATCTTTATTCATGACCGTTGATCTATGAATGAAATGAAATTCTGATAATGCAACTGACATTGAATACTTATAATGCAAATGAATAATGAGCTAATGAAATGAACTAACTAAAAATGATACTGCCATTCTTCATATGTTATCTTGTAATAGTGCTTGATTTCATCATTGAGCTTTAAAATGTTGTAAGAAAATACAAGAAACTTGACATAATGATCCAAGATGACCTGAGTATTTCTTACATGGATTTTGATATAGGAAGTTAATACAACCAACTTGATACAAAGAGTCAAGTTGACCTGAGTATTGCTTGCAGAACAGACAAGGATTATCTCCTTTCATGCATGACTTGGAACATCCTCCTTGATCTTTTGTTGATCATATCCTGAGACAAGTACATACCTTAATAAGAGATAAACCACAAACAACAGTCAAAGAAAAATAATCATGCCCCATCATAGCTTCTCCAGTCATGGACATCCTTGAGTCACATAGAGTACATAATTAGCAATAAAATCAAGAAATAAACATTGAATCTCGCATGTCATTCACATGTTCTCATGGTCATTAATTGATATAATCATCTTGATGAATGATCTTTGATAATCCTTTATTACTTGTTGGTTAATTCTTTGTTTTCTAAGTTTCACAATTCAGTTTTTATAAGATGCCTTGATCTTCATTGCTTTGTTGCTCGTTATCTATTTCAAAATCCTATATGCTTTTGGTTTTTCTAAGTTTTTTGAATGTTTTGGATTTTCAAAGATTCAAAAGATCACCTTAGCACAAGGAATTAGGATTTTGCCCCCAGCGGAAACAAAAATTTATTATGGATATATGAATTGATCAAGATCCAAACCATGGTGGGATACAAATGCAGATTGATTGATTCTGATAAAATCTAAGACAGTGAGTACGACAAGTATGTCAAAGATTGATAATTATTGGTAAGCTGCATATTTTTTGCTAAATGGTTTAGAGCAATGGATGTGAAAGATGGAATGGATAACCTAAGATAGATGGAAGTGATAGATGTGGTAGGAGCGGATAGGATGAAGTGAATAGGTGCGCAAATCAATCTCATAGATGGAGGAACTCACTTTTTAGATAGCACCTATTTACCAGGTTTTCACCATCTAAATTTATTGCATTTTTCTCTCTCTTTTTATTTTTTTTTAATTTATTTTAACTATTTTATGCTTTTTTTAGGGATTTTTTGCTTTTTTGATTTTTTACTAATTTCTTCAGGACTTTATATGCCTTTTATTTATTTTTTCCAGGACTTTATATGCTTTTTATTGATTTTTTCCAAGACTTTATATCTCAAGCAGAGAATTTGCTGAGATGAATAGAATTGATAGGTTCATCAAACCAATCACCTTCAGGGGTAGATAACTTGTATGCTCTTGATCCATATGCTAGGACCTTTTGTCTAAGACAGTGAGTACGACAAGTATGTCAAAGATTGATAATTATTGGTAAGCTGCATATTTTTTGCTAAATGGTTTAGAGCAATGGATGTGAAAGATGGAATGGATAACCTAAGATAGATGGAAGTGATAGATGTGGTAGGAGCGGATAGGATGAAGTGACAAAAGGTCCTAGCCAATTTGGTTCAAATTTTCCCTTCTTTTCTCGGTCTTGCTGATTTCTTGGATTCTCCCTTAGTACTATATCTCCAATTTGAAAAATTTGTGGCTTGACTCTGTGGTTATAACTTCTTTCCATTCTTTGTTGATATACTTTCAAATGATCTGTTGCATTTTGGTGATGTTCTTGAATCAGTTCAAGTTCTTGGAGTCGAGAGACTCATTGCTCTTCTTCTGGTATAAGACCTTTCAAGGATACTCATAGAGAAGGTATCTCTACTTCTATAGGTAATATGGCTTTTGAACCATAGACCAAACAATATGGATTTTCCCCCATTGGAGTGCGAATGCTTGTTTGGTATGCCCAAAGAGCAAGATTCGGCTGAATGTGCTAGTCTTTTCCAGCTTCATTGACTTTTTTCTTTAAAATTTTCAAGATAGTTTTGTTTGATGCCTCAGCTTGACCATTTCCCTGTGGATAATATGGAGTAGAAAACCTATGTTGGATATGAAATTGTTCACATAGCTCCTTCACATCTTGATTCTTAAATGGTATTCCATTATCAATGATAATGGTCATAGGAACTCCATAGCGATAGATTATATAATTCAAAATGAATGATGATATTTATTTTCCTATCACTGTTGTTAGAGGCACTGCTTCAATCCATTTAGTGAAATATTCAGTAGCAATCATAATGAACTTATGTCCATTAGAAGATGTGAGGGATTTATCTTTCCTACCAAATCAAGGCCCCATTGAGAAAATGACCATGATCCTGTCATAGGATATAATTCTTGTGATAGTGCATGAATGAGATTCCCATGGATCTGACATTGTTTTTATTTCCTAGCATATGTGAATGAATCTCTCTCCATAGTAGGCCAATAGTAACCCATATGAAGAAGTTTCTTAGCCAATGTTAAGCCACTTGAGTGTGTGCCACAAATACCTGCATGAACTTCATTAAGAACTTTCTCAGATTTTTCTTGTTCAAGACATCTCAATAAAGTACCATCTAGACCTCACCTACATAGGATATCTACAATAATAATACATCAAGAGGACTGACAGATAAAATTCATTTTCTGATAGCAGGATAGGTCAAGAGGAAGGATATTCTCTTTTAAGTACTGATAAGTTTGACCATATAAGGATTGACTGGTTCCTGATATATGGCAAATTCGGTGGATATGCTGGGATTGAATGGTAGGGGTTAAGATATCTTCCACGATAAATTTGTAACGATGTTGATTCTCCTGATTTTGTAAGAGAGATGTTATTGTAGCCATTGCATCTACTACTTTATTCTCATTTCTTGGAATCTAGGTGAATGATATTTCTTTAAAGTGTTCTTTAAACTCCTCTACCAGTTGTTTGTATGGCATGAGTTTGTCATCCTTAGTTTGGTAATCATCATTTATTTAGTTGATGATAACTTGTGAATCACCATAGACATGTAATTCTTTGACATTCCTTTCAATGGTCATTTTAAGCCCAATAGTCAATGATTCATATTCTGTAGTATTGTTGGTGCATGGAAACCACAGTCTATATGATTTCGGAATTGTGTGTCCCTGAGGTGTGATGAAAAAGATTCCTGCACCTAATCCATATTATTTGTAAGAATAATCAAAGTACAATTCCCAAAATTTTGTACTTACTGTCAGAATGTCTGCATCAGGGAATTCAATGTACAAAGGCATGTCATGTTGTAAAGGTGCTTCAGCTAATTGATTACTAATGACCTGTCCTTTGATAGCTTTTTGGTCAACATACTCTATATCAAATTCACTCAGTATCATAACCCATTTGGCTAGTCTTCCTATCAAGGTTGACTTTCTCAACAAATACTTTAGTGGATCTATCTTTGCTATTAGTTTCACGGAATGAGTCAACATATAATGTCGCAACTTTTGAGTTGAAAACACAACTGTTAGACATGTCTTCTCTATTGAGGAATAATTTAGTTCATAGCCAACAAGTGTTCTACTGATGTAATACACAGCTCTTTCTTTTCCTTCTTCATCATGTTGAGCTAGGAGATCTCCTAATGATACATTTGTCTTTGAGATATAGAGAAACAATGGTTTCCCTTTGGTTGGTGATACCAATACTAGAGGATTCATAAGATATTCTTTAATTTGCAAAAAGGCTTCTTCACATTTCTGATACCATTTGAATGGAATATTCTTATGTAGAAGATGGGTGAATGGACGACATCTATCTACTAATTAAGACAAATCTCCTGATTGATTGCATTCTTCCTTGTAAAGATCTTAATTGACTTGTGTTCCTAGGTGACTCCATTTCCATGATGGCTCTGACCTTTCCAGAATCTACTTCAATTCCGCGAGTTGATATAATGTACCCAATGAGTTTTCCAAAGGTTACTCCAAATGCACATTTCTTTGGATTTAACCTCAACTGATACCTTTCCAACCTGTCAAAAATCTTGCTTAAGATATTCAAATGTTCTTGTCTTGTATGAGATTTTGCAAGTATATCATCTACATAATCTTCCATAAATGTATGCATCATATCATGGAAAATTGTAGTCATAGCCCTTTGATAAGTCACTCCTGCATTCTTAAGCCCAAATGGCATAACATTCCAGCAATAAGTTCCCCATGCACAGGTGAATGTTGTATTTTCTTGATCTTCAGGTGTAATTCTTATTTGATTATATCCCGAAAATCCATCCATTAATGAAATCATCTCATGGCCTACTAATAAGTCCACAATTATATTAATGTTTGGTAGCGGGAAATCATCTTTTGGACATGCTTTATTTAGATCTCAAAAATCTGTATAGACTCTTATGCTTTTATCTGGCTTTGACACTAGTACAATACTTGAAGCCCATTCTGGATAAGCAACAAGTCTTATAAAACCCACATCTAACAGTTTCTTCAGCTCAGTTTTTACAAGAAGAGCAATGGATGCATCTTTCTTAGCTTTTGCTTGACTGGTTTTGCTTTTAAATCCACATTAAGATGATGCATGATAAGATCTAGATTAAGTCTTGGCATGTCTGCATAGGACCAAGCAAAATTTATTTATCTTTCTTTAAAGAATTTCATGTATTCTTTCCTCTCTTCATCTGATAATGAGGCAACATAATGAAGTATCTTAGTATCCTTTGATGTACCAATGTTTACTGCTTTTATTGGTTCTATTAGGATAGCAGATCTCTCCTAAAAATATGCAAGAAGACAGTCAAACTTTCCATCTTCTAGCACCTCAAAGAGGTTTCCACCATCAGATACATCCTTTATTTTCCCTTTTGATTGATCTAGTGTTACCATGAAATGGTTTTCAATAGTAGGTCTCTTTCCTTGTTTTATTTCAATTTTGAGACTGGAAAGTTTGGCATTCTCTTGAATACAAGAAATGTTACTTGATTCTGCAATGGAACATATCTTAGGTGTTATGGGTTCGATAGCATTAAGATACATGGCTAAGTCATGATCATTGGAAAAGACATTTAATTCAGGGTTTGCTAAATTATCCCAATCAATTAGTTCAAGATGAAGAAGGGGTAAGTCATAATCATTGCCATCGTTAGGTGCTTCAAAGTTCATGACATAATGATCATAATTTGGCATAGAGTAGGTAATGTCATAGATCGAATGATTTTGAGAATTGTCTCTCCCAAGTGTCTTCCAATCAATTCTAACAAAATCAGTATTAGTATTTTGTAGTTCACACTCAAATGGTTCTTCAGCTGACGTTTGTCCCTTAAACGAATGTATTATATCAACACACACGTCTTTAATACTACAAATTCCTTCTTGATTATTTTCAATGACTTCATTTATATTTTTAATGTGACATAATTGTGTACATGATAAAGAGGGTTCTTTTGCTAGATTTTTTCTTCTTTCAAACTCAACTTCTTCTGGAATAATAGTCAATCCTACTTGACTATTTCTTAATTCTTCCATGGTTCTGCTGCATCTTGATACATTGTGTTCCTTATTTGATAAAAATCTGATATTTCCAAGTGCTTGATCTATCTCTTTTTGTACTTCTTGTGGCGTTACTTCTTTGTCTTTGGCATTCCCTTTCCTTTGTTGTTTTGTATATGCCTCTTTTCTCTAAATTCTGAGTTCTTCTCATCTTCTTTCTAACTCCATTTTTTGTTTTGTAATAGACAAGTCTTCCTCTGTAAGAGTTGTTCGTTCTTCAGTTTTCTTTACTTGATGTACTAGATAAGACATCTGGACCCCATTCATACTCATTTGAATTTGTCTCTAAACCATGGTCTAGGACTACCCCACTATACCATACAGGAATGTTATATGGTGCAAAAAGTTCCTTGATTTCTGCCATCTCTATTTTCACTACTTCAGGAATATCTTGTTCAGATTCTGCATTTGCTTGTATTTCTTGAACTTGTTGACAAGATTCTTCTTTTCCTTTGATGGTAATCTCTTGTTCTTTCTTTTCATGTTCATCTTGTTTCTTCTGTTCATTGGATACTATTTTTGCTGCTTGATGTAGCTTTTCTTGCCAATTTTCTTCTTTAGAGACTGATTTTTTTCTTCACTTTGATTGTTGATAATTATGGTGCTTTTGATTTGGCTTTAGATTGTGAGTGGGGACAAATTGGTTCTGAAATACCTTGATGTCATTTACCAATTGGTCCTTTTCCTTCATATCCCATTTTTGCATGATTTCATAACCTTTGCCATATTGTTTTATGGGAATATTAACTTTTGTAGTTATTGCTATAGTTTCATTTTCATCCTTGCACAACCAACCAAGAATGTCTTTGTGTTCAGTTTCTTCATCAAGAGTTCCAGATCTAACAAATGTTTCATTAAACATATCTTTTGATTTCTCTAAGGTCTTTGATTGGATATTTCTAGGATTTCTGTATGACTTAGGAGAAAGTGGAAAACTATGCAAAGAATATTTTCCCATTCCTTCATCATTTAATTTGAGCTTTTTCTCAAAGGTTTCCCATAACTTTTCTTGAATTTCTTTGGTAGGATATACTGATTCTCTGTTATGTGGAACTCTTGTATCTTGTGTTGGCTTCAAGTTATTGCAATATTGACTAGAGCCTGCAATTATAGTGATCTCTTATCCTTCATGAGAAAATTTTACACATTGATGATACGTAGAAGGAACTGCTTGCATATTGTGAATCCATGGTCTTCCCAGAAGAATGTTGTAAGAGAGGTTCAAATCTAAAACCTGACACAATGTATTCCTTTCCATAGGTCCTATTTTGACAGTTCCTTTAGAAGAACGTTATGCTTCATCATAAGCCTTAATGGTTATTTTCTTCTTTGGATCCACTGCATTTTTTGAATATCCCAAACCTTTTATCAAACTCAATGCACAAATGTTTAAGCTAGCTCCACCATCTATGAGTACGCATTTGACACGTGTTTTATTAATGGTGACTTCAACATGTAAGGGAGCATTGTGAGGATGTTGTAAAGACGCATCATAATTTTTAGAAAATGATAAGCAATGAGGGGCTATAAGGTGTCCCACCATGTTTTGGAACTGATCTATATCCAAGTCTTTTGAATTGTTGTTTCCACTAAATATTTTTCCAAAATTTCCTTCTACATAGGTGAAACATTGAGAAGTTCCAAAATTGATATTTGAACAGGTATTCTTTGTAATTGCTCTACTAAATTGTATTGTTGTGAAGTGGATGTTGGGTCTTTTGTTATACCTGGAAAGGTCACCTTTGGTTTGCTTCTCATAATAACATTCATTGGCTCTAAAGGTGTATTATCTTTAACAATGATAACATTTACCACATCATCATATGTATAAGTGTAGTTCACTTTGGCTTTTCCTTTGTCATCTTTTAATTGGGATGGTTCACCTTTGTCATAATTTGGAAGTGGGGTTTTGAAAGCTATATGTGATTCATTTGTCTTGTGGTTATCCATTGTGATAGTTTCATTATCGATTAGATCTTGGATAAGTTGTTTCAATCTTTGACAATCATTTGATCCATGTCCTTTATTTCGATGGTAATTACAAAAATGATTGTCATTCCACCAATTTGGCTTGGCTTGTGGTTCATAGCTTCTTGCTTCTGGTAACACAATCGGTTTGTTGGCAAGAAGAGTTTTTAAAGTTGATTCCAATGGTTCTCCAATTTTTGTGAATTTACTTCGAGGATTGGAGAAGAAGGACTTGGTCTTATTGTTTTCTTGATTGTTATTGCTTGGGATTCAACTTGATAGATTAAAAATTGGTTGTTGTTGTTTTGTAGCACTATTATCGTCATTTCCTCCATTGCTGGCATTCCTATTCTTTGACTAGAACTTGGGTTTGTCATTGTTGCCATTGTTGTTGTTGTTGTAAGAATTATTGTAAAGTTTTAGCTCTCCTTTCTTTACCATCGCATTCTCTATTTTCAAACCATTCTCAATCATCTTGGCAAAGGAGGGAGGACATTGCATTCTTAGTCGATAACTCATTTCACTGATAAGATTATCAATGAATATGTCCATTTTTTCTTGATTAGGCACATCTCTTGGATACCTATTAAACATGTGTTTCCATCGTTGTAAAAAAATCATAAAAGATTCACCAACTTTTTGTTTAACATTTCATAAATCCAGTATTGTTATCTCATTCCTTATATTGTAGGAGTATTGTGAAATAAATCTATTCATGAGTTCTTCAAAAGATTTGATTCCAGATGGTAATCTTGAAAATCACTCCATTGATTGTCCATTTAAACTCCTAGGAAAAAGATGCATCAAGTAAGTTTCATCGTGGGCAAACTCCATACTCATAGTACAAAACTCCCTAATGTGATGTCGTGGATCAGATTTTCCATCGTATTTGTCATATTTAGGGATCTCGCAATGTTGTGGAAATGGTACCATATTCAATTTTTTATTGAAAGGATTTGGGCAGATATCTTCCAATGAATACTTCTTGGAGCTTGTTCCATTTTGCATATCTTGCATCTGTTGTTGTAGAGTTTGCATTTGTTGAGTAAGGTTTAACAACCGATTATCCATATAACTTCTCTTTATTTTTTCGTAAGTTATTTTATCACTACGCTCTTTTCTTGTATCATCACGTTCTTTTCTCATCTCTTCATGACTTTCTTTGTTTACATCTGTGTTTGGGGTGTTACTTGCCTCCGCATTTTGTTTTAAGATTTCTATGTTATAATCTTGTGGCAATTTAGCTCCAGATTTTGCCAACATCAAGAGATATTTCTCTTTTTGTTTTGCCAACAATTTTTCATTAGCCTATCAAATTTGAAATCTTGCTCAAGGTCTCTAATGGTATTATTGACTACTTCTTCATCAATAGTGGTATACCCAAAAGTTTGGAATACAGGATTATCTTCTTCCTCCATTTATTTTTGTTGCTTTCTAAGTTGTTCGTATTGAGCTCTAGTCCAAACTGGCATGTGATTATTTCAAAAAATTTGAAATTTCCAAAGGACAAATTCAATAGGTGATTATTGGTTTAGGAAGATATGCTTTGTTGATTTTACCATTACTATTTGTTCATTGTGCTAAAGCGTCTCTTTGTTGAAAAGCTTGTCCTTGCAAAATTTCTCCGTTAAACTTTGTTCGGCAGCCACATAAGTAATGGCGAAAATGGTCTAGGAATGTCCTATATTTTAATAAGATCTTGCAATTGATATACAAGAATCTTATTCTTTTCTAAGTAGCTTTATAACTGGGTTTTCTTTTCTTAAGGCGATACTTAAAAGTCATATAAGCATCTGATAGTTTACAAGTTTGTTTGATTCCAATGTTGGTGTAATTCTGATTTTGATATAACCTAGGTTCAAAATAGGAAAGATATATCCAAGATAATGAACATAGGATAAATTGATCAAGCTTCATGATAGAGGATTTGATATATCCTAATGAGAGACTTGACAATGATGTTGATCTTTTGCACTTAAGATTTTTGAATCAATAGCTTGTTGAATGTTTATGCTTATAGAAATCTTTCGGGAATAGCCTATTGGATTAGTGACCCAGTTGTTGAACTAGTTTGAAAATGTGTGATGGTTTAGAGACAAATCTACTCAATAAATGTTTTGATACTGATGTTTTGAAACTTTAGTTTGATTTGGTGTTTAAATGTTGGAAAGCCTTTGTACTACCCTTTTGATCAATTTTTATGGTAATTGGTTGGATTTTTGCACACTCTTAAATAATGTTTTTCTTCAATTTCTGACCATTTGGAACATGTTACAAACATAGAAGACACAATATTTAAGAAACAAAATGCATAAGCAAGTACAAATCTTATGGCAGGCTGAGGCAATAATTGTTGAATCTCACATGGGGTTTCCCCCGAGGCTATGTTATTCAAAGCGGATATTTAGATGGTTGACCCCACTGGCTCCACCCTCGGCACTCACTTCTCTGGGGCATCCAAACACCAATTTCCATGAAAACTCCCCATGGCAAACTTTATATCTCTTTTAAGAACCGTATGTGTGTGAGCCGCTTCAGAGGTCCGACCTCCTGCGCCAACAACTAGAAGGATTTTGGCAACTAGTACAAGTGGTTTTTAGTAAAGGTTTCTGGTCATGTGGCCATACATGCGACACTTTCAACTCTGTAAATACAGAAGGTTCCTAGCCTATAGAGGTTACACTCCATAGGGTTTATGGGGAAACATAGTGTCGGTATGAACTTATCAGCACATGTTGTTTGGGACTTTCATCACAAACATAATTCATTTAGAGTGGATTGGAAGGACTCTGTATTAACCCATTTCCACCTTAGGTCATTCCACTCTCACGGGCCCCCTCAAAGTAGCTCAGCAAGGAAAGCCCTCTTAAGGTTATACATAAAAGAAAGTAGGTCTGGTTTTCTAATTATCATTTGATGGTGAGAGCATACTTACCTACTACTTCATCAAGCACAGAAAACACAAGTTTATTTTAACCTTTTAAAGTCTATGTGCAACTATTTTAAAGAAGTCACTCAAAATGCAAGTTGCATGTTGTCAATTTATCCCCTTACTTAAACTAAATGAACCAGACATGATGTGTTACTCTCCAAAATAGAGCTCTTAATTAACTAGGTGAGGAAATGCATAAAAATTTCTTTAAACACAATCCTACGCATGCATGTCAGTAATTTGAAAAATTTAAGCTCTGGGACATTCGGACCTACAAGGAAATTTTATCAGTTGCAAATAAAAGAACTGTCTTAACAAATGCACTATCTTTCACCTCAAAAGCACTAATCTATAGGGAAAAAGCGTTAACCTATATTACAAAAGCATTGCTCTATGGACTAAGAAGCGAGAATTCTCTAACATAAGTGTTAACCAAACTGATAAATGCACTAACCTATAAGACAAAAACGCTAACCTGAAGGACATATGCACTAACCTACAGATTAAATGTGTGGCTTCTCAGACAAAAACGCTAACCTACATGATAGATGCACTAACCTGAAGGACATATGCACTAACCTATCAAACAAAAGCGCTGTCAAAATTCTCACATGCGTGAATCTGCATTACAGATGCGTTAAATTTGTTGTTTTTAAGAATTTAAAAGTATATGTGAGGTCCTGTAGCCCCACAGTGGGCGCCAAAATGTGTTGACTTGAATTTCATCATCAGAATACTACCTACAACATATTAGTTTCACAAAATACAAAGGAAATGCTACAAGAAATCCAAACTCAACCAATGAAACTACATGAAATACATATTAAAATAAAACATTATTTTTATTACCTTCATGATTTAAGTCTCATTGTGTCCTAACTCCACTTTTCCTGGTTGCATATGGTGTGCTCTTATACCAACACTGATAGCTTCCAAGATGGCATATGAAAAATGGACTGATAACTAGTAGTTAATTGATACTCTGATATACAATGCTAAATGGCTATGCTAAATGATTATGCTATATGATTATGCTATTTGCTTTAAGATTAAAACTTAGGGATGCATAATTTTTATAAATGATTAGCTTTGAAAACTCACTTGAAGACTCACTCTCTCAACTCAAACTCCTAATTTTATAGACCTTGAGAGGATAAGATGATATGGCTCGGATCAACGGTCATGATCAGATCTACAGATTTGGATGGTTGTGAGCAAAGGTGAAGGTTGAGAGAAAGGGAGCAGGAGAAGACAAGTGTCACTCATCTCACCTTGACTAGTTTGTTGACTGAGGGAATCTAGGGATGGTTGGAGAAAATTTAGGCATGAGAGGACAAGTGTACTCAAGTCCTTCCTAAGATGTAGGGATGTTGGAGAGAATATAGAAGGAGGTTATGAAATATGTGTATGTACACAATATTTCATTAAATTTGGAAGTTGGAGATAAATGATGAATTAATATTTAAGAAATATTAATATCTTTAGCCACATGATTGATGAGTTGGCAAAGGAAAGATGAAGTGGGGATGGAAGGATGAGTTGGAAAAGAGATTAAATAATTAAGATTTATTTAATATTTGAGACTATAGGATAGAAGAATAATCATTAAATATTAGATATTCGAATGATTGGATGAAATAATTAAATATTTAGATATTCAATTAATTGATCAAAAGAATAATTAAATATTAGATATTTAATTAATTAGAGGAATAGGATAGATGAATTAATTAAAAATATATTTTAATTAAATTAATTAATAGAAAGACACGAAATGAATTAAATAAATTAATATTTTCAAATTAACTATTTAATAGAAAAATAAATATTAAATAAATATAATATATTTATTTAATCGCTCATAGCCATTGTTATGTGTATACACTTACCAGTTTCTCTACAAAGTCTACAAGCATAACTTTGAAGAAAGACGCATGTTGATTAAAGCCCTTCTCGCTGTATTTCTTTGCATGGTTGAAGACAATGGTAAATATTCTCATTTCTAAATAGAAATACATTCACTTGACTTAGTGTTTATGTACAAAATTTAATCTCATTAATGCACAAAGGAATATGTACCATCACCAAGAGTAAACTAGTCAATGGCGAATGATCTAGCATGAACCTGTATTTTTAAGAATTGTTAGTCTACACATAAAATGCATGGATGAACATAAAGGCTTTATGATAATCACTTCAACTGAAATGCATGATAATAAATGAAAAGGTGGGATTATATACCATAAAAATACGTCCCTTTGAATTATATCAAGACTTACTACTCAAGTATGCCTGAAGGGTCAACTCTTTGCTTAAGAGTATCCAGTATTGCTTCATGATCAACAGCAGTCACTATCCATAGGTCTTTGGTCTTTGGTTTTGCTTGATTCTTCAACAACTTGACATTTGTAGCTAATAAGGTGTGAATACATTAGAATGGTTTTGTGTCTCTCATAGTCTTCAAATGCAGGTATGCCATTCTTTCTAATCATGTATGTTTGCAACCAAGTTCCCACAACAACAAGTGAACCTATAGGATATGTGAACCCATCATCATCTGTCACTAGTTGTGTTAGCTTCTATTTTCCATGTACACGTCATGCCAACCAATATTCTGATCTCTCTTCATTCCCTTGCAGTGCAACAACTGCAAAAACATGTCTTGGTTGTACAAGATTTGATAGACAGACATACTCAAGTGAACTTTCCATGTCATCATTTGACAAGGATATTGTTTGAGATAAAGAAATTAGATATTGGGGAGCCCACATATCAACCCACTCACTTTACTCACACTGATCCCAATCACACCGAATACAACTCTGACAAAAACAAGCCAATGCTCATGTCCAAATGGTCCATGTACTTGCCTCTGAGCTGAGAAATGAATGCATCTTTTAAGAATCTTTAATTATTTGACAATTCAATCTGTATCCCACTGTGTTGTCCTCAACCAACCAAAAGAATCTGGTCATTGCTGAATCAGGAGTACCTCCATGTGACAAAGTTGAAGTACACCAATCAATAATAGAATGTGCATCAAAGAAATTTGCACCTGAAATCCTCAATTTCTCCTTAACTAGAGCTCTCTTCAAACATGCACCTACTCCATCATGCTCCCCCTTCCCATGCCTTGCCTCAAAAAAACACCAAATATGAGGTATACACCTCTCTACATGCATTCTACTCAACCTATAAAATATACGGGCATTCTTGAATTGACTCATATAGTTATCTGACTATATGATATGTCGATCAATTGCAATATCTTTCTCATGCAAGAACTCAAAAACATTCTCGAAAGAATGTTGCACATACTCGGAGGAGTGTGATCTATCATCACTCATATAAAAATGATACTACCTGATTATCTTCTTGTCCTCTTCTGTACTATCAAGAGAATGTCTAGATGTAATGTGAATAAAAATAGCAATCCGGATTGAATTGTAGTACTGAGACTGTACCTCATTCTATGGTTGCAATGTATAGTTCTTTGAAAAATCAACCACTGATACAATAGTGCCAATCGAGAAAGAGTTCTTACATATCTTGAACTGATGATCCAACCACTAGGACCTATGGGTGTGCCTTCCATACTTGTAGAAAATATTTTCCTTAAAATCCAAAATAAAATCAGCAACACTCACTTCTCTTGAGACTAATTCACATCAAGAACCTTCACCTCCACTCTTCAAACTATATTTCACTGTCTCATATCTTTTTTTCTCAACATAATTCTTTCCAAACTCATTTTCACTGCCCTCATGAAAACATGAAACAAACTTTTACAACTCACCACATTGTGAGAACTTCTCATTCAAACAATCATTTCTATAGAAATAGCAGACATCATCTCTAGGGTGTAAAATAGATCTTGCAAGTCTCTTGATGATATTGGAAATAGCATTGCACCACACTCCTGCAACATCTCATTAGTATGCATCATAGAACGAATATGGCATAAAAGTTCATGGTACATTCAAAACTCTACATGGTACTTGCAACAATAAGTATTACGAATCTTAAGAGGAACACAATAAAATGGCTTCAAAGATTCAAAGGTCCTTTGTGATATTTGCAAAGTTGGATGTACTTCACAAAAAAAATTGTACAAGATTGTTTAGCTCGATTCCAAGAAATGTTTGGGATGCAGTGTGCAGTCTCAGCTGTCTATTCTTAATTTCAAAACATCCTTTACATTGGGTGATACTCTAGAATTAGAGTGCCAAAATTTTTGAATCTCCTCCTTCACATTGTCAGTCAAGTTTCTATCAACATGTGGAATCCTCCCACCAAAATCCCATGTATCATGTTGAAGTGGATCGTCAAGTCTTTGTCTTCGTGCAAGTGCTCTATCCAAATTTTTATGGTTTATGTTGAAATCAACACAAGTTTGTCTCATTTGATGAGCCTTCCTCAATTGATGGCTTACTAAGGAGGTTGTAATCACTCTTGAAGCGGTTGTCTTATCTCTTTCTTTGGTATTCTTTCCAATAGAATTGAGAGCATCAAATATATTTTTGGCAATAATAGAATTTCTCTCCATCTTCTTGTTCATACAAATCTTCAATTTGTTTAGCAATGGTCTCATCTTTATCATCTTTAGAAATTGAACAAAAAGTTGGCATTGCTCGGTCAATGTCTTATTGTTAAAATTTTGGTCAAAAAGTTGTGTACCCCACAACAAAATGGTTCTTATTGACCTCTTGCCTTCAAGATTCGCAATAATGTTCTCATCAATTTCAAGTAACCATTTTGGGATTCTTGAAGGTCTTAGATTTGGAATTTGTCTTTCATCCATGAGAGGGTCTTCATTTCTAAATTAATTAGGTGTTACATATTGTTCACTTGGTTAAGCAATTCCATATTCAATGTCAAAGTTTTCCACATTTTCACCTCCAATGTCAAAATTTTCCACATGTTCACCTCCTATGTCAAACTTTTCTACATTTTCACCTCCAATGTCAAAAAAAATCATATTTGCACCAAAATTATGGACACCTTCATTGTCAACTCCCAAATTTTCACTTTCCATTCTCACGTCATGTTGAGCATTTTCATTATATCCCTTTCAACATTTTCAACATTTTCACTTTCAAAATCTACATTTTTATTTTCAATAACTTGTTCAACATTTTCAAATTCAATTTCCTCTTCACTTGAAGTAACATTAGCAATATTTAATATACCTTGTCTTCTCCTCCTATGGCCTTCTCTATCTCTTTCTCTATACACTTAAATTTCGTCATTTGAAAACTTTCTTTTGCTTTTAGACTTTCGACGACTACTACTCCCCATTTACCTCCACAAAGATGTTGGCATAATAATAGACAAAGAGAGATTGTTGGCATTTCAATAAGGATATTGAAAAGGTTGTTGATATAACTTATTAAGGATGTTTACTATCTTAACAATATTATTTTGTCATTGATGTCAAGAAATTGATTTTCTGATTTAGTATGATGTTGCCATATCTTAAGAAGTATGTTTTGAAGAGAATTAAGATGTCGATAAAAGACACAAAAAGAATGTGATGAATAAGGGGAGGAATAAGTTATTCAATGGGCAACGATTACCGAGTTAGACAATGATAAGATCATAATGTTTAGATTGTTTTGATATCCTACATATGCTATTGTTTGTAAGGTTAATACTATACTATGTTACCGAGCAAAGAACCTAGTCGGTAAACCCTAAGGTTATTGCTATCAGTTAATGAAGGAGAAATGTCTATCGAGTGAAGTTTAGTATTTATCGAGTTGCAACCAAGTAATAACAGAATGCATTGGATGAATACATGCATTATTTAATGAAGGAAGCTGATGAGCTGGACATGATTAAATGATTGATACAACATGTATGAAGTTTGTTAAGGATCTATGGCAATGGAAGATCGGCAGGAAGATCTATAGCTTAGATTGAACTGCAATACCTTAGCACAAGTTCCAAGAAATGTATGCAAGTTCCAAGGTGAGGTAAAATGTTTTCAGATCGAAGGATACATTGAATTTGGTCAAGTCTGGAGATCTGATGGCTAAGATTTATCATGGGAAATGTGATCAAGGAGATTAAGTGGTTAGCAAATTGTTTATAAATAAGGAATTTTTGATAAACAATGTATGGGCGCAAGTGTAAGGGATGCTACACAGTGATTACCAAGCACAGAAGCTTGAAGACCTGTTTGATTAAACAGAGTATAGAGCCCAATAGAGGGACAAGATAATTCCTATGACTAGATTGTATTGAGCAAATAAGAATCTGCTTTAGCATTTTAGATGCAAAGTTGCAGACATACTCATTATTGTTGTTTATTTGTAAGTGACAGAAAACCTCTTAACCGAGTAGACTTAACAATCTTATTTGTAAATCCTCTAGCAAGGTGACATTCTGATTGAATGTTTGAAACCCTTTAACAAGGTCACTTCTAGCAAAGTGAAGATTCTTACAGATCTGAGGGAAAACTGGGTCACATCTAGCAATATGTTTGTAATCTTTAACGAGATTTTCTTTTAACCAAGCATACTCTAGAAGAGTATATTTCTTAGTGGGTCTGAAATCCCATAGTGGTTTTTCCCTATTTGGGTTTCCATGTTAAATCTGGTGTTGAATGTGTTGTGATGTTATCTATTTATGAGTTTGCATGTTTTACAGTTTTGGTTACATATATCTGTTAAAGCTACCGAGGTTGAATCTGTTGATTTGATGGAAGTTTAAGTTTGTATGATTCACCACACCCCCCCCCTCTCATCTTGTTAGCTTGGCATCTGTACTTAACAATTAGTATCAAAACTATCAAAAGATGCTCCTAAATGATTGAAAATGTAAGATTTGAATTTAAGAATCTCTCAAAAGCACAAATTTATCTCAACCTATCTAAAAACCTATGATTGTCGACATAAAACATAATGTGAAGAATGTGGGTCGTTGGAATCCACAAAATGGCCCACAAGGCTCTTTTTTATTTACAAAAATTGAATATCCCATAAAATCAGATATCGGATTATATTGGATATTTGATTTTAGTGTATAAATTTGTGGTCCCAAAATTTTTTCCCATTGCTGCCTTTTTTTTTATTGTTGCAACATTAATGGCAGTGGTAGAAATTGGATATCCAATAAAATCTGATATCTGATTTCAGTACTCATATTTTAGAGAGAGAGATTATGGGAGAGGGAGAGATACCATAGGACCCATAATAACCCAATATGGTGTCATAAGGGGTCATATGGTGTTCCATGACCTCTTAGGACACCATATAACCACTAACGACACCATATGGTGTCATAAGGGGTCATATGACACATAATGACTCCTAACAACATCATATGGTGTCATAAGGGGTCATATGACCCATAACGACATCGTATAGAGTTATAAAGGGTCATATTGTGTCTTAAGGGGTCATACGGTGTCTTAAACGGGTCATATGACACAATATGACCCCTTAGGACACAATATGACTGATAACGACACAATTTGGTGTCTTAAGGGGTCATATGGTGTCCTAAGAGGTTTTAGGACACAATATGACCCCTTAGGACACCATAGGACCCATATAGACCCAATATGGTTTCATAAGAAGTCATACAGTGTCCCATTACCCCTTAGGACACCATACGACCCCTAATGAAACCATATGGTGTCCTAATAGGTCATATGAGCCATAATGATATCGTATAGAATTGTAAAGGGTCATATTGTATCCTAAGGGGTCATAAGGTGTCTTAAAGGGGTCAAATGAAACAATATGACCCCTTAGGACACAATATGACCCATAACGACACAATTTGGTGTCTTAAGGGGTCATATGGTGTCCTAAGGGGTTGTGGGACATAATATCACCCCTTAAGACACCATAGGACCCATAACAACCCAATATGCTATCATAAGGGCTCATATGTTGTCCTTAGGGGTCATATGGTGTCCCATGACCCCTTAGAAAACCATATGACCCCTAACGACACAATATAGTGTCATAAGGGGTCATATGATCCATAACAACATCATATAGAGTCGTAAAGGGTCATATTGTTTCCTAAGGGCTCATATGGTGTCTTAAAGGGGTCATATGAAACAATATGCCCCTTAGGACACAATATGACCAAAAATGACACAATTTTGTGTCTTAAGGGGTCATATGGTGTCCTAAGGGATCGTAGGACATAATATGACCACTTGGGCCATCATAGGACCCATAACAACCCAATATGGTGTCATAAGGGGTTATATGTTGTCCTTAAGGGTCATATCATGTCCCATCACCCCTTAGCACACCATACGACCCCTAACAACAATATATGGTGTCATAATGGGTCATATGACCCATAACGACACCGTATAGAGTCATAAAAGGTCATATTGTGTCCTAAGGGGTCATATGGTGTCTTAAAGGGGTCATATGACACAATATGACCTATTAGGACACAATATGACCCATAACGACACAATTTGGTATCTTAAGGGGTCATATGGTGTCCTAAGGGGTTGTAGGACACAATATGACACCTTAGGACACTATAGGACACATAAAAACCCAATATGGTGTCATAAGGGGTCATATGTTATCCTTAGGGGTCATATGGTGTCCCATGACCCCTTAGGAAACCATACGGCCCCTTATTGCACCATATGACCCCTAATATCATAAGGGGTCATATGACTGATAATGACACTGTATAGAGTTGTAATGGGTCATATTATGTCCTAAGGGGTCATATGGTGTCTTAAAGGGGTCATATGACACAATATGACCCCTTTGAAAACAATATGACCCATAACGACATAATTTGATATCTTAAGGGGTCATATGGTGTCCTAAGGGGTTGTAGGACACCATAGGACCCATAACGACCCAATATAGTGTCATAAGGGGTCATATCTGGTCTTTAGGGATCATATGGTGTCTCATGACCTCTCAGGACACCATATAACCCCTAACTACACCACAGGGTGTCATAAGGGGTCATATGACCCATAACGACTCTGTATAGAGTCGACAAGGGTCATATTGTGTCCTAAGGGGTCATATGGTGTCTTAAAGGGGTCATATGACACAACATGATCCCTTAGGACACAATATGACCCATAAAGACACAATTTGGTATCTTATGGGGTCATATAGTGTCCTAAGGGGTTGTAGGACACATTATGGCCTGTTAGGACCCCATAGGACCCATAAATACCCAATATGGTGTCATAAGGGGTCATATGTTGTCCTTAGGGGTCATATGGTGTCCCATGACCCCTTAGGACACCATATGACCCTTAATGACACCATATGGTGTCATAAGGGGTCATATGACACATAACTACTCCTAACGACATCATATGGTGTCATAAGGGGTCATATGACCCATAACGGCATCATATAGAGTCATAAAGGATGATATTGTGTCTTAAGGGGTCATATGGTGTCTTAAAGGGGTTATATGACACAATATGACCCCTTAAGACATGATATGACCCATAACGATACAATTTCATGTCGTAAGGGATCATATGGTGTCCTAAGAGGTTGTAGGACACAATACCACCCCTTAGGACACAATATGACCCAAATAGACCCAATATGGTATCATAAGGGGTCATACGGTGTCCCATGATCCCTTAGGACACCATACCACCCCTAACAACACCATATGGTGTCCTAAGGGATCATATGACCCATAACGACATCGTAGAGAGTTGGATTGTGTCATATTGTATCCTAAGGGGTCATATGGTGCCTTAAAGGGGTCAAATGAAACAATATGACCCCTTAGGACACAATATGACCCATAATGACATAATTTGGTGTCTTAAGGGGTCATATGGTATCCTAAGGGGTTGTAGGACATAATATCACCCCTTAAGACACCATAGGACCCATAACAACCCAATATGTTGTCATAGGGGGTCATATGTTGTCCTTAGGGGTCATATGGTGTCGCATGACCCCTTAGGACACCATATGACCCCTAACGACACAATATGGTGTCATAAGGGGTCATATGACCCATAACGACATCGTCTAGAGTCGTAAAGGGTCATATTGTTTCTTAAGGGGTCATATGGTGTCTTAAAGGGGTCATATAAAACAATATGATCCCTTAAGACACAATATCACCCAAAACGACAAAAATTTTGTGTCCTAAGGGGTCATATGGTGTCCTAAGGGATCGTAGGACACAATATGACCCCTTAGGACACCATAGGAGCCATAACAACCCAATATGGTGTGATAAGGGGTCATATGTTGTCTTTAGGGGTCATATCATGTCCCATGAACCCTTACAACACCATATGACCCCTAACGACACTATATGGTGTCATAATGGGTCATATGACCCATAACGACACCGTATAGAGTCGTAAAAGGTCATATTGTGTTTTAAGGGGTCATATGGTGTCATAAAGCAGTCATATGACATAATATGACCCCTTAGGACACCATAGGACCCATAACGACCCAATATGGTGTCCTAAGGGGTCGTAGGACACAATATGACCCCTTAGGACACCATAGGACTCATAACGACCCAATAAGGTGTCATAAGGGGTCATATGTTGTCCTTAGGGGTCATATGGTGTCCCATGACCCCTTAGGACACCATATGACCCCTAGTGTAATAAGGGGTCATATGACCCATAACGACACTGTATAGAGTCAAAATGGGCATATTGTGAACTAAGGGGTCATCTGGTGACTTTAAGGGGCCATGTAACACAATATGACCCATTAAAACACAATTTGGTATCTTAAGGGGTCATATGGTGTCCTAAGGGGTTGTAGGACACAATATCACCTCTTAGGAAACCATAGGACCCATAATGACCCAATATGGTGTCATGAGGGGTCATATGTTATCCTTAGGGATCATATGGTATCTCATGACCTCTTAGGACACCATATGACCCCTAACTACACCACATGGTGTCATAAGGGGTCATATAACCCATAACAATACTGTATAGAGTTGGCAAGGGTCATATTGTGTCCTAAGGGGTTTTAAAGGGGTCATATGACACAATATGACCCCTTAGAACACAATATGACCCATTATGATACAATATTGTATCTTAAGGGATCATATGGTGTCTTAAGGGGTCATAGGACACATTATGACATCTTAGGACACCATAGGACCCATAACAACCCAATATGGTGTCATAAGGGGTCATATATTGTCCTTAAGGGTCATATGGTGTCCCATGACCTCTTAGGACATCATATGACCCCTAACGACACTATATGGTGTCATAAGGGGTCATATGACATATAGCGACTCCTAAAAATATCATATGGTGTCATAAGGGGTCATATGACCCATAACAACATCGTATAGAGTCATAAAGTGTCGTATTGTGTCTTAAGGGGTCATATGGTGTCTTAAAGGGGTCATATGACACAATATGACCCCTTAGGACATGATATGACCCATAACAACACATTTTGGTGTCTTAAGGGGTCATATAGTGTCCTAAGAGGTCGTAGGAGACATTATGACCTGTTAGGACACTATAGGACCTATATAGACCCAATATGGTATCATAAGGGGTCATACAATGTCCCATGACCCCTTAGAACACCATACGACCCCTAACGACACCATATGGTGTCATAAGGGGTCATATGACCCTTATGACATCATATAGAGTTGGAATGGGTCATATCATATCCTAAGGGGTCATATGGTGTCTTAAAGTTGTCAAATGAAACAATACGACCCCTTAGGACACAGTATGACCCATAACGACACAATTTGGTTTCTTAAGGGGTCATATGGTGTCTTAAGGGGTTGTAGGATATAATATCACCCCTTAAGACACAATAGGACCCATAACAACCCAATATATTGTCATAAGGGGTTATATGTTGTCCTTAGGGGTTATATGATGTCCCATGACCCCTTAGGACACCATATGACCCCTAATGACACAATATGGTGTCATAAGGGGTCATATCACCCATAACGACATTGTAGTGAGTCGTAAAGGGTCATATTGTTTCCTAAGAGGTCATATGGTGTCTTAAAGGGGTCATATGAAATAATATACCCTTTAGGACACAATATGACACAAAACGACTCAATTTTGTGTCTTATGGTGTCATATAGTGTCCTAAAGGGTTGTAGGACACAATATGACCCCTTAGGACACCATAAGACCCATAACAACCCAATATGGTGTCAAAATGGGTCATATATTGTCCTTATGGGTCATATCATGTCCCATGACATCTTAGGACACCATATGACCCCTAACAACACTATAGGTGTCATAACAGGTAATATGACCCATAACAACACCGTATAGAGTCGTAAAAGGTCATATTGTGTCCTAAGGGGTCATAAGGTGTCTTGAAGGGGTCGTATGACCCATAACGACACTATATAGAACCGAAATGGGTCATATTGTGTCCTAAGGGGTCATATGATTTCTTGAAGGGTTCATATGACACAATATGACCCATCAGGACACAATATGACCCATAATGACACAATTTGGTATCTTAAGGGGTCATATGGTGTCCTAAGGAGTTGTAAGACTCAATATCACCCCTTACGACATGATAGGACCCATAACGATCCAATATGGTCCAAAAAGGGGTCATATGTTGTCCTTAGGGATCATATGGTGTCCCATGACTTCTTAGGACACCATATGACCCCTAACTACACCACATGGTGTCATAAGGGGTCATATGACCCATAGCGACATTGTATAGAGTCGGCAAGGGTCATATTGTGTCCTAAGGGGTCATATGGTGTCTTAAAGCAGTCATATGACATAATATGACCCATAATGACACAATTTGGTATCTTAAGGGGTCATATGGTGTCCTAAGGGGTTGTAGGACATATTATGACCTGTTAGGACACCACAGGACCCATAACTACCCAATATGGTGTCATAAGGGGTCATATGTTATCCTTAGGGGTCATATAGTGTCCCATGACCCCTTAGGACATCATATGACCCCTAACGACACCATATGGTGTCATAAGGGGTCATATGACACATAACGACACCTAACGACATCATATGGTGTCATAAGGGGTCATATGACCCATAACGACATCGTATAGAGTCATAAAGGGTCATATTGTGTCTTAAGGGGTCATATGGTGTCTTAAAGGGGTCATATGACACAATATGACCCCTTAGGACACAATATGACCCATAATGACACAATTTGGTGCCTTAAGGGGTCATATGGTGTCCTAAGAGGTCATAGGATAAAATATGACTCCTTAGGGCATGATAGGACCCATATAGACCAAATATGGTATCATAAGGGGTCATACGGTGTCCCATGAACCGTCAGGACACCATATGACCCTTAATGACACCATATGGTGTCCTAAGCAGTCATATGACCCATAACAACATCGTATAGAGTTGGAATGGGTCATATTGTATCCTAACGGGTCATATGGTGTCTTAAAGGAGTCAAATGAAACAATATGACCACTTAGGACATAATATGACCCATAACAACACAATTTGGTGTTTTAAGGGGTCACATGGTGTCCTAACAAGTCATAGGACATAATATCAACCCTTAAGACACCATAGGACCCATAAAAACCCAATATGTTCTCATAAGGGGTCATATGGTGTCCCATGACCCCTTAGGACACCGTATGACCCCTAACGACACAATATGGTGTCATAAGGGGTCATATGACCCATAACAACATCGTATAGAGTCGTGAAGGGTCATATTTTTTCCTAAGGGGTCATATGGTAATCTTAAAGGGGTCATGTGAAACAATATGACCCCTTGGGACACAATATGACCCAAAATGACACAATTTTGTGTCTTAAGGGGTCATATGGTGTCCTAAGGGATCGTAACACACAATATTACCCCTTAGGACACCTTAGGACCCATAACAACCCAATATGGTGTCATAAGGGGTCATATGTTGTCCTTAGGGGTCATATCATGTCCCATGACCCCTTAGGACTGATAACTTAATGATGAACGAATTGTACCAAACCTGTACTGAGAGGGGGGTGAATTAGTACAGGCAAAAACTCAACCTTAAACTGATTTGTCAACTAACACTTATGCATTGACAGACAAACAGTAGCACCGGTCCTTCAACAAAGTTCAACCAACAAAACCCAGTGTAACTAAGACGAGCAAAGATCGGTTGACACTTATCTTCTCATATAATCTAACTCTTCATTCCCATTTCACTCTAATGCATGAATAGGCAATCTACCATCAAAGATGTACATATTACAGCAAGGTCAACATGCATCACCACTTAATAAAAAAACAATCATAACATCACACATGACACACATATTTTTCATGTGGAAACCCAACTAGGAAAAAACACGGTGGGGAGGAATACCCACAAGCTTGTTTTTGAACTCTTTGGAAATCCGCTCTATTAGGAGCCTTGTCCAGTTAAAGATAGGTACAATAGGTTCTGTTAGGAACCGATCCTGTTAGGGATCACCCGGTTAAGGGATGGCTACAATACCTGGTTAAGGGTTAAACCCTGTTAAGGGTACCTTGTTAGAGGATTTTAAGAACTCAATAGCTAAAGGATATCAATGACTTAGTAGCTTCGAGTTACCTTGTTAGAGGATTTTTAACAAGTCGGTTAAGGCTACCCTATTAGGGGATTTCACAACTATTGAAGTAGTTAAAGATCAACAGGTATATCAATGACCTGATAATAGCACTCAATGCCAATGCAGATCCGCTTAAGCTCCTCTTCACCTTCTGCACTTACACTCTGCAAATATGACTTCTCTCCTCTGGTCTAGCAAGAATCACGTATCTCTTCTCTTAGATACACACACACAACTTTTGCCAACAAACTCTGAAAGAATCACAACATCAACCTTATAGGACAACAGACAGGTCGGTAGCATAAACCCTAAACCCTAGACCTGTTAGTTTAAGTAATTCAAATGATTCAATCCTGACCATTGATCATACTGTACTGAATGCAACAGCCTTGATCCAATCTCAAGACATTCTCCATCATTCATTTTCCACCGATTTCATGGCAGCTGATAACCCATCACACGTTATCACCATTTACAGACTTCGCACATTCCCAAGGTAGATAGGAACACTCTTCTTTATGCAAGATCCTTCACGCGCACAAGGCTTACATGGCAACACTATCTGTTCTTCATTATCATGCTAACTTCATCACATAAAGATCACTGATTGAGTCACACTGGCTTAAGATACTCCAACCGGAAATCCTGAAGTGGAAACTACCTACCAATCGGTAGTCATTCAATGCTTCCATGTGTCAGTTCCCATGACTACATGTCGGTTCACCTTGACATGCTGGTTCACCTTGAACAAATATATTGCTTTAATTTAGCACATATATCGGTTCTCACATATGCCAATTCTCTCTTCATATCACATATTGACATCAATGACAACATACAATATCATTATGTCCTCATACCAGTTCACATAATGCCAACAATCTCCCTTTGGCATTGATGGCAATATACAAAGATATCTTTCTGCAAACTCATCTTCTCCCCAATTTCTATAGATATATTCTTCGCTACACTTCTTCTCCCCCTTTGACAACAATGCCAAAGTGGAGGCACAAACATCCCTGTTCCATTATGCTACTCCCCCTGAGGAGTATCATTCTTCAACACATCAATAAAAAAAAAATTGACTATGCAATACCTGACTGATGTGGAACAAATACTTTTAATTTACCTCATGAAGGGGCAGTACCCCCAATTCACCTCTTAAATACAAAAATGTAGTCTTTGGGAGAGGCTTGGTGAATATGTCTGCTAACTGCTCCTTACTGGAAACATGTTCTAGTGCAATCTCTTTATTCTGAACCTTTTTCCTCAAGAAATGATACTTAAGCTCAAAATGCTTGGTTCTAGAATGTAAAACCGGATTCTTTGAAATATTGATAGCACTTGTGTTATCACAGAATATACTTATCGGTTCAAATACAGGGATTTTGAAGCCATCTAATACATGCTTCATCCAGATTGTCTAAGTGCAGTTCATGAAAGATGCAACATACTCCACTTCCGCTGTAGACTTAGAGATACAACTTTGCTTCTTACTCATCCATGAGACCAGTCTACCACCGAGAAAGAATGCACCACCGGTTGTGCTTTTCTAATCATCCACATTACCTGCCCAATCAGCATCTGTGAATACTTTCAGGTTGAAATCATTGATGTATGGGTACCACAATCCATAGTCAACTATTCCCTTTAGATACCTAAGAATCCGCTTAACTGCAATCAAGTGGGATTCTCTTGGATTTTTCTGGAACCTTGCAATAATGCCAACTGCATGTGCAATATCTGGTCTACTATGCACTACATAATGCAACTTACTAATCATTGATCGGTATTCCTTCTCATCAACCAATGCAGAATCATCCTCTTTTGATAATTTGCAACCGGTTTGCTATCTTCCATGCCAAAGGTCTTCAACACCTCTTTGACATATTTGGACTGAGTGATAAAGATTCCATCTTTCATCTGCTAGATCTACAGTCCAATGAAGAACTTAATCTCTCTTATGAGTGACATCTCAAACTCTTCCTTCATCTCATCAACAAACTCATGACTCATCTTGTCATCTCCACCAAAGATAATGTCAGCAACAAAAACTTCACAGATCAGGATCTAATCTCCTTCAGATTTCAAGTAGATATTTCTATCTTCACTTGTTCTCTCAAATCCAATCTTCACAAGATGGGAATGTAGACGTTCATACCATGCTCTAGGTGCCTGCTTTAGACCATATACAGCTTTATGTAGCCTGCACACCATATCACCATCTTCAGATAGGTAAAACCCATCTGGTTTCTCTATATACACCTCCTCTTCAAGTACACCATTTAAGAATGCAAATTTTACATCCATTTGATATACCTTGAATCCTTTAAAAGCTGCATATGCAAGAAGCATATGAACTCCTTCCAATCTGGCTACAGGAGCAAAGGTTTCTCCATAGTCTTCTCCTTCTTCTTGAGCATATCCTTTGCACACCAATCTGGCTTTGTTCTTGATCACTGTGCCATCCTGATTCAACTTCTTTCTGAACACCCATTTGGTCCCAATGATATTTTTTATGTTCCGATCTGGGTACCAAGGACCATGTACCATTTTTCTCTATCTGGTCAAGTTCCTCTTCCATTGCCTTGATCTAGTCTTCATCTTTATGAGCCTCTTTTAATGACTTAGGCTCAAATTCAGAGATCAAACATGAGTTTTCTCTGATCTTTCTTCTTGTAAGGATTCCTGCATCCTTATCTCCTATGATCTTCTTAGGATCATGATTCAGCTTGACATACCAAGGAATAGTCTTGACTGGTTCTTCTTGCTTTTCCTCTTCATCCTCATCTTCATCAGTATCAACATTCACCGGTTTAGGAACACTCTTACTGGTACTTGGTTGACTAACAACCAGTTCCTAGAAGGTTGCAACCGACTATTTCTTCTGATTTATTAGAGGTTTCATCAACTCTCACATTGATACTTTCCATAATTCTCTGAGTCCTATTGTTGAAACACTTGAGAGCTTCACTCTTGGTGGAATATCCTAGGAATATTCCCTCATCACATTTAGCTTCAAACTTGCCCTGATGTTCACTCCTCTTGATATAACATTTGCTACCAAATACCGTAAAGTAGCTAACCCCAGGTGTCTTACCAGTCCAATACTCATAAGGAGTTTTATCCTTACCTTTCTTGATGAGTACCCGGTTCATTGTGTAGACTGCAGTGCTTACCACTTCTCTCCAAAAGGTGTGAGCTACTTTTCCTTGAATCAACATGGTTCTAGCTGCTTCAACCATAGTTTGGTTATTCCTCTCTACTATGCCATTTTTCTATGGAGTCCAGGGGGCAGACAGTTGCCTCTTAATGCCAAATTCTTCACAATACTTGTTGAATTCACCGGAAGTGAATTCCCCTCCTTGATCAGTTATGAGACACTTGATCCTTTTACCGCTTTCCTTCTCCACTAATGCTCTGAAAGCTTTGAACTTCACAAAGGCTTCAAACTTGTCTTTCAAGAATGTGACCCACATCATTCTTGAGTAGTCATCAGTGAGAATCATGAAGTACCTATCACCCTGCACACTTCTAGTTTTCATAGGACCACACAAATTAGTATTCACAAGATCAAGCAAGTTGTTAGCAGTGAAAGATTTACCTTTAAAGGTTGAGGAAGACATTTTCCCCAATTGACACTCTCTGCACAAGGTATTATCTAGTTTTCTTAGCACTGGCAACCCTCTAACTACCTTGATCTTACTAGCCTTCACAATGTTATCAAAGTTTACATGGTAGTCTCCTATGCCATATCCAGCTATCAACAAACCTAGCCATAAGACACGTACTTATATTTGCATTTAGATGAAATAGGTTACCTTTGGTCTGCTTGCCCGTGGCCACCAATTCACCATCTTTTCCTTTGATTCTACAGATTCCATTCTTGAATTCTAGAGTGAGGTCACTGTCATTCAGCTAGGCAACACTTAGAAGGTTGTGTCTGAGACCATCAACCCAATATACATTGTCAGCACTACTCTTTCCATTCAGAGAGATGGACCCTTTTCCTTTAACCATACATGGTGCATCATTGCCAAAATGAACCACACCACCATCATACTCTTCGAAGGATAGAAACTTGCTCCGGTCACCAGTCATATGGTGTGAGCAACCACTGTCAATAATCCACTCATTGGAATTATCAAAGCGGGAGACAAGAGCCTTCTTGTCTGACACATCTTCCTTTACAACAACAAACACAATGTCTTCATTCTCTTCATCTTCTGATTCCTCATCTGTGACACCTTCATCAACTGCAACAAAATAGTTTCTCCAGTTTCCTCCTTTGAATCTTTCTAGTTTATCCTTGTTGTCACTATTAGGACAATTCATAGCAATATGTCCTATCCAATTACATGAAAAACATTTCAAAGGGAGCTTACCTCTGTATTTATCAGGAAATTTCTTGGTAAGAAGAGCTTCAAATTCCATCAGAAGCTCCTCATCATCCATTACTCTGCTCTGTCTTGGTTCACCACTTGTGCTTGCTTCTTTTCCTTTCCTGGATGGTACAACAGAAGCTCTAAAAGCTGATTCAATCTTTTGAACACTGCCATCAAAACTATTTAGCTCATAGGCTGTCAACTTTGCTATGATGGAGTCCAAGGATACCTTAGTCTTGTCTATTGATCTTAGCTCCTGAATAGCAACAACCCTTATTGCATAGACCGGCAATAGGGATCTCAGGACTTTGCTTACCATAGTGGAATCTTCCATTTTACCACCTGCACTCTTGATATCTCCAACAATAGTTTTGATTCTAATACCATACTGTTGAATGGTTTCACCTTCAACCATTCACATGTCTTCAAACTTTCCTCTAAGGCTTTCTTCCTTAGCTTGTTTTACATGCTCATCACCTCCATAGATATTTTTAAGAGCATCCCATACCTCTTTGGGATTTACCTTATCTTGGACATCAATGAACTCAATATTAGATAAACTATTGATTAGGGCTTCCATGACTTGCCCATTCTCCTGTATCTCTCTCTTTTGATCATCAGTGAGAGTACCGGTAGGGGCAACATAGGGATTCTCAACATAGTTCTAGTGTTGAGCACCCATGCTTTTGATGTATATCTTCATTCTGTCTTTCCATATACTGAAATTTTCTTTGTTAAACTTTAGACCTTCCCTCTTCATCATTACAATAGGATCTTTCCCTCAAGCGGTTAAGCTTACAACACAGAGGACCTGGAGGATGCTCTGATACCAATTGATAACTTAATGATGAATGAATAGTACCAAACTAGTACTAAGAGGGGGGGGTGAATCAGCACAAGCAAAAACTCAACCTTAAACCGGTTTGTCAACTAACACTTATGCACTAACAGACAAACAATAGCTCACCGATCCTTCAACAAAGTTCAATAGGCAAAACCCAGTGTAACTAAGACGAGCAAAGACCGGTTGACACTTATCTTCTCATATAATCTAACTCTTCATTCCCATTTCACTCTAATGCATGAACATGCAATCTACCATCAAAGATGTACATATTACAGCAAGATCAGCATGCATCACCACTTAATCAGAAAACAATCATAACATCACACATGACACATATTTTTCACATAGAAACCCAACTAGGAAAAACCACGGTGGGGATGAATACCCGCAAGCTTGTTTTTGAACTCTTTGGAAGTCCGCTCTGTTAGGAGCCTTGTCCAGTTAAAGATAGATACAATAGGTTATGTTAGGAACCGATCCTATTAGGGATCACCCGGTTAAGGGATGGCTACAATACCTGGTTAAGGGTTAAACCCTATTAAGGGTACCTTGTTAGAGGATTTTAAGAACTCAATAGGTAAAGGATATCAATGACTTAGTAGCTTCGAGTTACCTTGTTAGAGGATTTTCAACAAGCTGGTTAAGGCTACCCTGTTAGGGGATTTCACAACTATTGAAGTAGTTAAACATCAACAAGTATATCAATGACATGATAATAGCACTCAATGCCAATGCAGATCTACTTAAGCTCCTCTTCACCTTCTACACTTACACTCTGTAGATATGACTTCTCTCCTCTGGTCTGGCAAGAATCACGTATCTCTTCTCTTAGATACACACACACAACTTTTGCCAACAAACTCTGAAAGAATCACAACATCGACCTTATAGGACAACAGACAGGTCGGTAGCATAAACCCTAAACCCTAGACCTGTTAGGTTAAGGAATTCAAATGGTTCAATCCTGACCATTGATCATACTGTAGTGAATGCAACAGTCTTGATCCAATCTCTAGACATTCTCTATAGTTCATTTTCCACTGATTTCATGGCAGCTGATAACCCATCACATGTTATCACTATTTACAGACTTCGCACATTCTCGAGGTAGATAGGAACACTCTTCTTTATGCAAGATCCTTCATGCGCACAAGGCTTACGTGGCAACACTATCTGTTCTTTTTTATCAAGCTAACTTCATCACATAAAGATCACCGATTGAGTCACACAAGCTTAAGATACTCCAACTGGAAATCCTGAAGTGGAAACTACCTACCAACCGGTAGTCAACAATGCTTCCATGTGCTGGTTCCCATGACTACATGTCGGTTAACCTTGACATGCCGGTTCACCTTAAACAAATATATCTCTTTACTTTGGCATATATACCGGTTCTCACATATGTCGGTTCTCTCTTCATATCACATATTGACATCAATGACAACATACAATATCATTATGTCCTCATACAGGTTCACACAATGCCAACAAGGACACCATATGATCCCTAACGACACTATATGGTGTCATAATGGGTCATATGACCCATAACGACACCATATAGAGTCGTAAAAGGTCATATTGTGTCCTAAGGGGTCATATGGTGTCTTAAAGGGGTCATATTACACAATATGACCCCTTAGGACACAATATCACCCATAAAAACATAATTTGGTGTCTTAAGGGGTCATATGGTGTCCTAAGGGGTCGTAGGACACAATATGACCCCTTAGGACACCATAGGACCCATAACAACCCAATATGGTGTCATAAGGGTTCATATGTTTTCCTTAGGGGTCATATGGTGTCCCATGACCCCTTAGGACACCATATGACCCCTAATGTCATAAGGGGTCATATGACCAATAACGACACTGTATAGAGTCACAATGGGTCATATTGTGTCCTAAGGGGTCATATGGTGTCTTAAAGGGGTCATATGGCACAATATGACCCCTTAGGACACAATATGATCCATAAAGACACAATTTGGTATCTTAAGGGGTCATATGGTGTCCTAAGGGGTTGTAGGACACAATATCACCCCTTAGGACACCATAGGACCCATAATGACCCAATATGGTGTCATAAGGGGTCATATGTTGTCCTTATGTATCATATGGTGTCCCAAGACCTCTTAGGACACCATATGACCCCTAACAAAACCACATGGTATCATAAGGGGTCATATGACCCATAACGACACTGTATAGAGTCAGAAAGGGTCATATTGTGTCGTAAGGGGTCATATGGTGTCTTAAAGGGGTCATATGGGGTCATATGACACAATATGACCCCTTAAGACACAATATGACCCATAACAACACAATTTAGTATCTTAAGGGGTCATATGGTATCCTAAGCAGTTGTAGGACACATTATGACCCCTTAGGAAACCATAGGACCCATAACGACCCAATATGGTATCATAAGGGGTCATATGTTGTCCATATGAGTCATTTGGTGTCCCATGACCCATTAGGACACCATATGACCCCTAATAATACCATATTGTGTCATAAGGGGTCATATGACCCATAAGGACACCATATAAAGTTGTGAAAGGTCATATTGTGTCCTAAGGGGTCATATGGTGTCTTAAAAGGGTCATATGACACAATATGACCCCTTAGGACAAAATATGACCCATAACAACACAATTTGGTATCTTAATGGGTCATATGGTTTCCTAAGGGGTCATAAGACACAATATGACCCCTTAGGACACAATATGACCCATTAAGATAGACACAATATGACCCCTTAGGACCCCATAGGACCCATAACGACCCAATATGGTGTCATATGTTGTCCTTAGGGGTCATATGGTGTCTCATGACCCCTTATGACACCATATGACCCCTAGCAACACCATATGGTATCATAAGGGGTCATATGACCCATAATGACACTGCATAGAGTCAGAAAGTGTCATATTATGTCCTAAGGGGTCATATGGTGTCTTAAAGGGGTCATATGACACAAGATGACCCCTTAGGACACAATATGACCCATAACAACACAATTTGGTATCTTAAAGCATCATATGGTGTCTTAAGGGATTGTAGGACACAATATGACCCCTTAGGACACCATAGGACTCATAACGACCCAATATGGTGTCATAAGGGGTCATATGTTGTCCTTAGGGGTCATATGGTGTCCCATGACCTCTTAGGACACCATATGACCCCTAACGACACCACATGGTGTCATAAGTGGTCATATGACCTATAACGACATTGTATAGAGTCAGAAAGGGTCATATTGTGTCCTAAGGGGTCACATGGTGTCCTAAGGGGTCGTAGGACACATTATGACCCCTTAGGACACCATAGGACCCATAACGACCCAATATGGTGTCATAAGGGTCATATGTTTTCCTTAGGGGTCATATGGTGTCCCACACCATATGACCCCTAACGACACCATATGGTGTGTTAAGGGGTCATATGACCCATAACAACATCGTATAGCTTCATAAAGGGCCATGTTATGTCTTAGGGGGTCATATGGTGTCTTAAAGGGGTCATATGACACAATATGACCCCTTAGGACATAATATGACCCATAATGACACAATTTGGTGTCTTAAGAGGTCATACAATGTCCTAAGGGGTCGCAGGGCACATATTGACCCCTTAGGACACCATAGGACCCATAATGACCCAAAATGGTCTCATAAGGGTTCATATGGTGTCCCATGACCTCTCAGAACACCATATGACCCCTAACGACACCATATGGTGTCATAAGGGGTCATATGACCCATAACAACATCGTATAGAGTCGTAATGGGTCATATTGTTTCCTAAGGGGTCATATGATTTATTGAAGGAGTCATATGAAATAATATAACCCCTTAGGATACAATATGACCCATAACAACACAATTTGGTGCCTTAAGGGGTCATATGGTGTCCTAAGCAGTCGTAGGACACAATATGACAACTTAGGATACCATAGGACAAATAACAACCCAATATGGTGTCATAAGAGGTCATATGCTTTCTTTAGGGGTCATATGGTGTCCCATGACCCCTTAGGACACCATATGACCCCTAACAACACCATATGGTGTCATAAGGGGTCATATGACCCATAACGACACCATATAGAGTTGTAAAGGGTCATATTATGTCCTGAGCGGTCATATGGAGTCTTAAAGGGGTCATATGATACAATATGACCCCTTAGGACACAATATGACCCATAACAACACAATTGGGTGTCTTGAGGGGTCATATGGTGTCCTAAGGGGTCGTACGACACAATATGACCCCTTAGGAAACCATAGGACCCATAACGACCCAATATGGTGTCATAAGGGGTCATATGTTGTCCTTCAGGGTTATATGGTGTCGCATGACCCCTTAAGACACCATATGACCCCTAACAACTCCATATGGTGTCATAAGGGGTCATATGACCCATAACGACATCGTGTAGAGTCATAAAGGGTCATATTATGTCTTAAGGGGTCATATGGTATCTTAAAGGGATCATATGACACAATATGACCCCTTAGGACACAATATGGCCCATAACATCACAATTCAGTGTCTTAAAGTGTCATTTGGTGTCCTAAGGGGTTGTAGGATACAATATGACCCTTTAGGATACCTTAGGACCCATAACGACCGAATATGGTGTCATAAGGGGTCATTTGTTGTCCTTAGGGGTCATATGGTGTCCCATGACCCCTTAGAACACCATATGACCTCGAACGACACCATATGGTGTCATAAGGGGTCATATGGTGTCCTTAGGGGTCATATGGTGTCCCATGACCCCTTAGAACACCATATGACCCCTAACAATACCATATGGTGTCATAGGGGGTCATATGACCCATAACGACATCGTATAGAGTCGTAATGGGTCATATTGTGTCCTAAGGGTCATATGGTGTCTTAAAGGGGTCATATAAAACAATATGACCCCCTAGGACACAATATGACCGATAATGACATAATTTGGTGTCTTGAGAGGTCATATGGTTTCCTAAGGGGTCGTAGGACACAATATGACCCCTGAGGGCACCATAGGACCCATAATGACCCAATATGGTGTCATAAGGGGTCATATGTTTTCCTTAAGGGTCATATGGTGTCTCATGACCCCTTAAAACACTATATGACCCCTAACGACACCATATGGTGTCATAATGGGTCATATGACCCATAATGACACTGTATAGAGTCGTAAAGGGTCATATTGTGTCCTAAGGGGTCATATGGTGTCTTAAAGGGGTCATATGAGACAATATGACCCCTTAGGATACAATATGACCTAGAACGACACTATTTAGTGTCTTAAGGGGTTATACGGTGTCCTAAGGGGTCATAAGACACAATATGACCCCTTAGGACACTATAGGACACATAATCTTTGTCTCCCTCTCCCCTAATGTCTCTCTCTCTCTCCCTTCCCCCTCTCCATCTCTCTCTCCCTTTCCTCTCTCTCTCTCTCTCTATCTCTCTATATCCCTCCTCTCTCTCTCTCTCTCCATTTACCCTCTCTCTCTCTCTCTCTCTCTCTCTCACCCACTCCCCCCTCTCTCTCTGCCTAATATCATATACTAATTTATTTATAAATTAATATATTGTATATTAATATATTATATATTAATATATTAATATATTAATAAACAATATATTAATTATGTGCAAATTTAGTTAGTGAATTTACTTATTAAAATCGGATATCCGAATTTTGATGTACAAATTTCAAATTTGAAATTTTGGCTCGGAAATGCTTTGGGATTTGGCTTGGATTTGACAAGCCTAGAAAGTTAATTGAAAAAATGTGTTTTTCAGTAATCCTTGATTTTCCAAATTTTACACTGGTGGCTGACGACTTTTTTAATAGCCAAAATTGATAAAACAAAAATGGTACTTTAAGGACGTTCTCAGATTTCCAACAATATAAGCCTTGTCTTATTTTGACTTTAATAAATAATTATTATTTATTTTCTAATTGAATCCTGACAAAAGTCCTAATTGATAGATTAATTGAAAAACACTCATAACTTTCAAACGGTATAACATTTTTTGAATCTGAAACATGCATCAGATCCTATGATTCGTCTACTAGAGGGAAAATTTTATAAAAAAAAAATTCATAAGGTTTTGACCAAGTTAAGGTGGTCAGACGTAGGAGTTTCTAAATTTCTAAAAATCTGTAGTAAAAAATTCATAAATAATTATTTACTTTATAAAAAAATATGTGTCACATCCGGACATGAGTCTAATACTTATATTATAATAATATATTATGATTTGATTGTGATTAGGGTGGTCAGACATACATCTACTTCTTATCTTTTTCCTAAAATTTTAGTACCATTGCATTGAAATTTCAAATTTTCATCAAATAGGATTTTTTTTTTCAAAAAACAATTAGTAGATTAGAAACTATATTCAATTTTCTATAGATTCTCTTCTTAAATATTTTAAAAATAATGTTCACAACTTATTCAAATTTTCATGTCAAGTTGCATAACTCTGAATTTTTGAAATTTCATTGCCACTTAAGAGCTTGTTTTGGCACACCATGATCCTGCACATACCCACCAGTTACAATAATTTAACTCCATCTTTTATTCTAGGATAATATTAATACCAAAGATTATCCAACCAAATGAATAAACACATTTTCTTATGCTCAAAGGATACCTAGATCATGTGGCTAAAACATGCCTATAATTGAAAATCACAAAGAATAAATAACGTAAGATGTGATATTTATTTATGATACAACATTACAATACACCCATGGATGCTCCTACATTATTTAATACATAAAAAGATAGTGTATTTCAAAAACTCTTGGATCTAGATTGTATGCATTCTTATATTATTCATTTCTATTGTGTTATCACACTTATAATAGTTGTAAATACTCATTACAAAATATTGAACAAAAACATTTAAGATGTTAGGATCTTTAGAGGTAAGCAAGCTTCCAAACATAAATTAGAAATAAGAAGCTATTAAATACATTCAAATCAAAGCTTCAATCAAATATTGATAATATTTCTCTCTTGAGTACACTTGGCAATGCCTATGTGATGATAATTTGAAAAATATTGGATAGAGGGAACAATGAGATATTTGAGGAAAAACTACAAATGACTTCATGAGTAAACCTAAACCATACAACAAGTTAAAAAAGTATAACAAGTGACTAATAATTTATCATTTTTAGAAGTTGTATTTTAGCTAGAAGTCAACAATTTAGGGGTAGCATTCTTGATGCCTTTTTATATTTTTATGAAAAAAATAGGACCACTTTCTGTACTTCCCTTATTCTACTCTCTTAATCTCAAATTTTTTTTAAAAAATATTAGTTTAATGAACACTACAAATATTATTCTTATCATAACTTATTATTTTTTTAATTGTGGGTAGATCTTTAATTAATAATCAAATATTAAATTTTCTAATGAAAAAAAAACTTGCAACTTTTCTACCTCTTTAGGCCCCGATCGCTATGCACATACTTAGACCTTAATACCATACACATAAATCAAAACCTAACAAATAATTCCAAAAATTCATACCACTATTACACATTTTGTTTCCTCATTAAGAATAGTAGGTAGATTTATCCAGTCAAGAAGAAGTGCAAGCATGCCTACCATTGATGACTCAGACACAATAGTGCTAAATTGAATTTGGAGAATAAAATGATATGGCAAAAGATTAATTTAATTAATTCAATCACAAATTATAAAAATTATAGGTAAGATTAATTTATTCAATTGTTGTGTTAAGAATTTTCTTCTCAAGTACAACAACACCTAATATGATTAATAGATTTTCCTTTCAAGAATAAATTTATTTGTCTAATGCTATAGCATTTATTCAATTGATACAAATCACACCAAAAATATAGATAAAAAACATATACTATCATTTTTAGATTTTGAAAACATCTCTTCACTTGATGTGACCACATATTAACATTTTGAATAATGTTGCTTTGAGAAAACTAAAATTTACTTTCTCCAACTCATTTGAGCTTTATTTCACCTCAATAATATTATAAGACTAATGGCACGGACAATTTTTCTTCACTTAATTTGTAACCATAAAAAATGTAATGAAAATAAATTCTTTAATAGGCATGACAAAACTTTTCTTCTTGATTACAATGTGACTCATCATGTTGATATGTGTCCCTTTGAAGATTAAATTTATTTTCTTTGTTTGAGTAAAATTCCATTCATTAGGTAGACATTTGCCTCAATAAGCATTGCTTAAACAATATTATCATTATATAGACTTTATATGATTTTTTTCATTGATTGTGACATCATACCAAAAGTGAAAAATTACACTTAGAAAATTTTAAATAATTTTTTTTTTATTAGATTTTTTTTGCAACTCAAAAATATTGTAAGATCAATGATGTTGTAATTTGATAGAGTAAAATTTCATTCATTTGGTAGACATGTGCCACAAAATATGAATAAACATTTCTAAAATTATAAAAGCATTATATAGACTTGATAAGACTTTTTTAGTTGAATGTGACATCATACTCAAATTTTGAGAAACTTCACTTTGAGAAAATAAATTAAAATTTTAATTTATTAGAGTGGTAAATTTTTTATGCAATTACACACCATAAAAAAATAAAGTAAAAATAAATTTTACTTGATGAACATGTCAATAATTTTCTCCTTGAACATAGTGCCACTCAATATGATTGATAATGTCCTTTTGAAGAGTAAGTTTGATTTTTTTGATATAGTAGGTTTTTTTCATTTAATATACATCATGCTATGCATATGCATAACTACCACATAAACAATAATATCAATTTATAGACATGGAATTTTTTTCTTCACTTGATGTAACATTATACCAAACATTCAAAAAACATCCTTTTCCTAAAATGTTTTTTTCCTTTCCAATTTATTATCGTTTTCTTTGTAGCTCAATAGTATTCCAGGACCAATGATGTGGTAAAAATTTGATTACTTAAAGCAACTACACACCATACAAAATGTCAATTTGAGGATAAAATTTATTTGATAGATATGACAAGACTTGAGCACAATACTATTTGAATAATAAATTTATTTTGATTGATGTTGTAGATTTCAATTTGTTTGGTACAAATCATGTCATAAAAAATAAATAAACTTTTTTTTTGTTGACTTGGTAAGCTTTTCTTAACTTGATGTCACATTGTACTAGATTTTTTAAGAGGTCCCTTTGAAAAAGTAATTTATTATTAACACATTTTTCTTTCAATGTCAGTTTTATAACTTTCACATAGTGAAGAAACTAGTTAGAAATTTATTTTTCTTACAAAGATAAAAATAGGGGTAATATGAACATATCTGAAATATCAAATATAGATAAAAATATCTTCAGACAATTAAAATAAAAATAATAAAATAAGTCAATAGACATGGGTCTTTGATCTTTTAGTCTAAGATCGTGCTAAAACTACTCAATATTAAAATAAGTCAATAGGTCTTTATCCTGTTTTGAAATTTCAGACTACAGCCCGTGCTAAGAAAACGACTCCATGAATGAAAAACCTTCCCAAAAAAATAATAATAAAATAACTGAAAAAACTCAAGTAAGGTGGAATTGTATAAAAGCGTTTGGTTATTCCTCCTCTTCTATAATTTATGTATTGCCTTGTGTGTTTTGTGCAGCTGTTCTTGTCCTTCCCTGCTCTTGTGTGTAGTGCGGTTCTTTTGTTCTGGTGTGTAGTCCTAGGAGCTCTTGTCCTGCTCTACAATGGCTCCGATTTAATTCTTCCCTTTGATGATGCTTTCCTTCTTTTCAATCTCCGCTCTTCCTCACTCTCTCAATAACATCTCTCAACAACAACAATATTCTCTCTTGCAATTCAAAGCGGCCATTACCAACAATAACAACTGTAGCATCGGAATTAGGAATCATCACAAGATAACTAGATCAATCAAAACACAAGACAATCAAAGCAATATCATGAGAATACTCATTGAAATGAACCTAATTCTAAAGCACATTCAATGGAGGTATGAAAACGAAGCATTCAAAAGAAAACATTATGCAAACCAGATGTAAGATTCAATACTCCTTCCATGCGGTTCCATTGTTGTTCTTTCCTCTTCAATAGGTTTGTGGATCTCACCTACAAGTGCATACACAATTGAAAGCAAAAAGCTCAAGAGTACTAGAAACGAAAGTTCGGTAGTTTGATAGAAATTCGGACCAGGTTTGATTGAAAAATCATCCAATTTATAGAGAAATTGGAGAAATGGACAAATTAGCATGAAAGAGATTTGAATAGAAATTCAAATCAATAATAGCATATCTATGACAAATTGCTATGCAAGGCTTATGACAATTCATGACAAATTTCTATGTCAAGAATTTATGACATTTTATGACAAATTCTATGACACATTGCTATGTCAAGAGTATGACGCATGAAGCACACAAATAGGGAGAACTAGAGACAAGATAATTAGGTGGAATTTGAATTAGAAAATTAGAAAATAGGTGGAAATTAGGAATTTGGAAAATAATGAAATTAGGTAAATTAATTAATATTTATTAATTAATTCACAAAGAGGAATAATTAGCCAATTAAATAATCATTTAATTGTGACAAGAAGACTTAGGATAAATAAATAATTTATTCAATCCTAGAGGAAGAAATGACACACAAGGTTAAATGATTAAATCACAAAACCTTGAAAGATAATTGACTCGATTTGATTTGATTTTGGATTGATAAATGACCAATGTGATAAATGATTTGATTAAATGCGCCAATCGACGAGGAACAATGACAAATTGATCCAAATTGACATAATTGAGACAGACAACGATCGATGACCAAATTGATCGCAAAATGACAAAATTGATAAGAGGACAAGAATCGATGACAAAATGGATTGCAAGACGACAAGATTGATAATGACCACAATCGATGACAAATTGATCACAAGATGACAAGATCGAATAGTGACAACGATCGATGACAAATCGATCGCATGATGACAAGATTGATAATGAGGACAAAACCCTAATTAGGATTGACGATGTCCAAAATCATGACTGGATAATGTTGTCGACAAGACCAAATTCGAGGACGAGATGATTGAAGAATATAGAAGAATGACTCGATGTTCGCAAAATGATAAAAATCAAGTGCGTGACATAGGAGAAATGTTAATGCGACGCAAAAAAACCTAAAATGAGGCAATGCGCAATTGTTAAAGTATGACCTCGCAAGCGTTGACCATTTTTAGGTGTCTACAACAACAATTCTCTGCCGGATTGGACTCCTCTTCACCCCTTCTGCAATTGGACCGGCGTTACCTGCCATCCCTCTTCTCACTCTGTCGTCGCTCTCAATCTATCCTTCATGAATTTAGAGGGAACCATCTCTTCTCTATTGACGAATCTTTCCTCTCTTCAATCCTTAGATCTTTCCGGCAATGCCCTCACTGGTACCATTCCACCTCAACTCGGCCAACTTCCCCGTCTCCAAATACTTTCGATCTACAAAAATCAATTGCAAGGTCCCATTCCCCCTGAACTAGGCATGCTCACTCACCTACAAGAGCTTCACATTTCTGAAAACCAACTATCAGGCAGTATTCCCTCCTCTTTAACAAACCTCTCAAAATTGAACATATTAATTTTATATCAAAACCAGCTAAGTGGGCATATTCCATGGGACATTGGTACCAAGCTGTCCAATTTGACATACCTCAGTTTATGGGCAAATCAGCTTACTGGAAAAATACCAAATTCCATTGGAAATTGTTCCAGACTCCGCGTATTTACAGTGAGCAGAAACCGGCTCAGTGGAATGGTGCCAGTGGAACTTGGTAAGTTGAGCCTCCTTACCAGGCTTTGGCTAAACGAGAATCTTCTTGTTAGTTTGGATTTTCTCAAAGCTGTCACAAATTGCTCCCACTTGCAATTAATGTCAGTTTCAAGTAACAATTTCACTGGTATATTGCCCCCATCCATCGGCCATTTGTATTCCAATCTCTCTCACTTCAATCTATCATACAACATGATAAGTGGAACCATACCTCAGCAAATTGCCAATATTACGAATTTAGCCTTCTTAGATCTGGGTAATAATCTTTTCAGTGGCAGTATTCCAGTTGAAATTGGAAGACTCCAGAAATTGGAAAGATTGTGTCTAAATGTGAACAAATTAGGAGGTGGCATTCCAATGGAGATAGGTCAAATGCAACATCTGGGACTCTTAAATCTTGGTCAAAACCAACTATCTGGAAAAATACCGGATTCTCTTTGTGGGCCGAAACAGCTTAGGCATCTTCACCTTCAGCACAACAACTTGTCAGGTGAGATCCCTGTTAGTTTAAATGGATGTCTGAATTTGGAGCTCCTTGATTTTTCTTACAATAAGCTACAGGGAAGGATACCTCGTGAAGTCATTGCCAGCCTTCGAAACATCGAATTCTATCTCAATCTTTCTTGGAATTCTCTCCAAGGGTCCCTGCCACGGGAGATTAGTAATATTGTAAAGGCTCAAGCCATAGACATCTCTGGAAATCGACTTGCTGGGGTGATTCCAAATGCTCTAGGAGACTGCACAGAATTAGAGCATCTAAATCTGTCTCACAATGCCTTTGAAGGTCCAATACCAGATTCACTCTCCAAATTACAAAATCTCCTAGAAATGGATCTGTCTGCCAATATTTTATCAGGTTCAATACCAAAATCCCTTGGAAGCCTAAAAGTACTTAGCTACATGAATGTTTCTTTCAATAATTTGTCAGGTCAGATTCCAGCAGGAGGGTTGTTTCCAAATAGAACTGTTATAACATTGTTTGAGGGAAACCATGGTCTCTGTGGCCCAAGAAATTATTCATTGCCTCCATGCCCAAAGCAGACCCAGGGAAACCATTCGCTGCTGAAAAAAATTGTCTTATCAGTTGTTGGAACCGTTGCTTTAATATTAGTCTCTTTCATTATAGGAATGCTATGGAGGCATAAACTTTCAAGAAAACTATTGCATCCTTCAAACCTTCTTTTGCAAAGACTGGACTATCCAAAATTTTCTTATCAAGATCTTCTCATTGCAACATCTGGATTTGATGAGTCAAGCTTGCTTGGTGTGGGTAACTTTGGATCAGTCTATAAAGGCATTTTGAGGGCTGGTAAGATAGTTGCCATCAAGTCTCTTAATTTGCATGATGAAGAGTCTCATAAGAGCTTTAGCACAGAATGCAGAGTGTTAGGGAGGATTAGGCACCGCAACCTCATCAGAATCATAAGTGCGTTTTACTGCCCTAGCTTGAAAGGTTTGGTTCTTCAATATGCATCAAATAGAAGCTTGGAAAAGCATTTGCACCCTGACAGAGATGATCAGGACTTCTTTGAATTGGGATTGAATGAGTGTTTGAGAATTGCTATAGATGTATCCCATGGCATGGAATATTTACATCATGATTGTCCTTTGCGAATTGTTCACTGTGATTTAAAACCCAGCAATGTGCTCTTGGATGCCAATATGACAGCCCTTGTGACTGATTTTGGCATATGCCGTTTAATTGCTACTCAAAACACCACAGATTCACTGAGTACAACAACATTTGCACTTAAAGGATCTATTGGTTATATTGCTCCAGGTAATTTTTTTTATAATGTTTATGTTGGTATAAACCTTTTCTTTAATAGTTTTCTAAGAAATAAACAAAATTGATTGCAGAGCCTAGTTACCAGAAACGCGACGGGAAAGCCCCGTTTCGCGTTTCGACGGCAGAAACGGGTTTCCCGTCTGAAACGGCCGTTTCTAAGCCATCTGACCGTTCCAGTCGGGAGTTTGTAGCAAAAATATCTGCCAGTTTTTTGTGCTTGCCACTGTCTGCTGCGTCCTTTTAGGCTATTAACTCACCACTTACACGAGTTAACCAGTAGTTTGTCATGCATATAGATTTAATATATTTTTAAGTAGCGGATGATGTGTTGATTTTCAATTAAGCTAAGCAAACAAACACTGGTAGATTTTTACAGCAACCCTTCTTTGGTAGATTATGCAGAGCATTGGACAGACAGATGAGGTCCTCGCCCTAGGGTATTTTAGAGATTTATGAGTTTATTTCTATAAAGTATTTAATATCTACTTAGCATTTGTTTGTATCTTGAACTTTTTAATTTTTATTTCTTTTTATATTTTGATTTTATAAAAGAATTATATATATAATACCGTTTCTTATGCGCAACCTTTCTAAATTCCGTTTTTCGTTGCGTTGTTGTTGTCGTAACGTTTCACGTTTCTCGTTTCTGGTAATATAGTTGCAGAGTATGGATTGGGCGGAAGTGTTTCAATAAAGGGAGATGTTTATAGTTATGGAATTCTGATATTAGAGATGGTTACAAGGAAGAGGCCAAGTGATGACATGTTTGTGGGAGACCTGAACTTGCAAAACTGGGTGAGGTCCGCTTTTCCAGATAGAGTGGCAGATATTGTTGATAGTAGGCTGCTGAGAGATGTGAATGCAAACATGGAAGAGAATCAATTTCTTCTTTCTTTCATTCACGTTGGTTTGCTATGCACCAATGAATCGCCAAGAGAACGACCCTCCATGAGAGATGTAACCAGGGCCTTGGAGAACCTTACGACATCTTTGTCAGGAAATGTAGTTTCTTCCAAATTGACATCTACTATAACAGACCTCCTACGCAAAACCAATCCCACTGCATTATCAGCATCAGATAGTCAAAGTTCCACATTTTAGATGTTTCGAGCTCAAACAAGTACTTTTAGTGTTATATGTTGGCTATAAATTTATCTATCTTGTACAAGTTTGCATACTGTCATGCAAAATGCTCGGGTTATATTTTATTTCATTAAATGTTTACACATATATATATATATCGTAAAATGTGTAATATATTATCTTAACTTTGGCAATTATTTTTGCAATATGCAGAATTTAAAGAAATTGCTATAGCAACTATGAAATACTCATGTCCAGAGTCTATTTCCAAACATATTTGAAAAGTTTGGAATAGCTTTAAAACATTGGTTCATTCAAATTTTTAGATTTATATTCAGGTATGAGCATGTATCCTTTAATTGAGTAAAAAGATGCATCTAACATTTTATGAATTGCATCAGAGATATATAGCTACTATAAATTGGCAAACATTACCTGTATATTAGTCTTTGGATTTTCTATAGTATTAAAGAGCTGTTTTGATTGACAATGTAATAGAAATACGCGTCACTCTATGACCGATTTTATAAAGATATTTGGGCATAATCAATATCATCACGATGGAATTTAAGGTGAAATATATCATGAAGCTTTCCGAAGTTATGGTAATGTTGGGAGCTTAGTTTCTTTGGTCTCTTATTGCAAAAGATTCGCCGCCATCATGTAACATGTTGGAATTGAGATAAAGGTTGTAATTTTCCAAGGAGATTCTGAGGTGTGTGCGACTTAGCTTGTTAATAGTTTTGTTGTAGATACTATTGGCACAGTTTCAAATAGTCTTCTGTATTTTTATTTAGACATTCGCTTATGAATTTCCCATTTTTATGTTTGGATTGTATATGTCTTTTTAATATTAATTTCTGTCAAGACAGAAAACTATTGTATTTATTCTACATTACTTGGGACCTGTCTTTAGTTTTATTTTCAGGCGTTCCTTAGGATGTCTGGGGACAGGGGACTCCTAGGGGCATCCCCATAATTTCTGTATATAGATAGTGAATTTTGATAATGAATTCTATAAGCAATTTGACTTTGACTCTCAATTTAACATAAATTTGTCATAAGAATTCTGCTAGTTCTTATATGTTAAGGTTCTATAATGTATATGTGCATGTTTTATCCATGTTTTGTTAGGAATATTTTAAATTTCTCTCTTTCTTCTATCACTATTAGAATTACCACTGACAGTTAGCATAGTAACTAAAATATAGATTACTCTCTTTCTTCTAGCATTTAAAAGCATAAAAAGAACCCTAGGACCCTTGTTCTCCATGAGGGGTTGATTTTACTCATTGTGCCATATTGGAAATCCCTCCCTTCCTTCCCCCTCAAAGAGCAAGTTTAGGCATTCCCTTGTTTCATCAAGGGATGATGAGAATACTATGAATGAGGATTATGATAGCGAGTACTCCGAAGAGAATGATTCCAACACTAATGTGGATTCAAAGCTGGTTTCTTTAGAAACGAATGGTAAAATACCTAGGGTTTGGTAATAAGAAACTTCCTGAAACTAAAAGAGCTTCCCCTATTTCGGTTCCTTCTAAGGATGCCCCGAAGGACTCTTCACATAGGTTTGAGCCTGAGGTTTGCTTGCCAGACTCAGAGCGTGAAGGAAGACAAACCTTGCCCCGTGAGTTACTTAAAAGATTCTCCCCTTTTAAATTATGACCAAAAAAGCCCCCCGTTCTGATGGGCATTACCAAGAATGTTAATGTGGACACTTTTAGATTGAACAAGTTAATTTTTCATGAAATTAATCAGATGGGCTTTAAATTATAGCCTATTCAATGCAAGATGGGTAGTAGGCAGAATCGGGATGTTCCTTGGGGCTGAAAATGAGGGCGGGAATTTAGTCGCATCTCTTCAAAAAGCTATCAAGGATGTGGAGATAATGAAATTTGATTATGAGGGCAGAATTGTGGGATTTGAAACCAATATGAAAAGTATCAATGATAACCTTGTCACTTTGGTTTTGTTTAGTCAAGAGGTAATATTAGAAGCTTGGTGGATAAGTATGAGAAGACGCATCAAAATCAAGTTCAATTTATTTATTTTTTATCAATAAAAGGCATAGTCAGATTAATATATTGATTCAAATGAAAGTTTACAGCATTAAATCCTAGATTTCCAAAAAAGCTTAGAGGGCCTAAAGACAGAAAATATGAAACTATGTCCCTGAGTATGCATAGAAAAGGAAAACCAGCTCCTAAACCCCCAAAAATTTCTGAGCTCGGAATGGATATAGAGTTTTTCTTACAAACATTAATCCTTATCAAACCTACTAAAGCATTCAAAATATTTTCAAAGTTTGAAGCTACTAAAACGAAAGCATAGCAGAATTTTTATGAAAGTTTTTGTTTTAGCAAAGAATTTAAAAAACAAACCAACTATGGGCTCTGAGATGACTTCAAAAGGAAAAATCCCCAACTAAAACACCTATCTAATTAAGAATCCTCTTCTGGTATTGATGGAGGTATTGGAACTCGGCCTCTTCCAGATCCTCTACGCGGAGGACGACCCCTTCCACAGCTAGAATTGCGACTAGAGCCTCTGCAACCACCTTGCCTGCTCTCTTTTGCTTGAGGGTCCTCAGCTTTTAATTTTGGAGGCAAGACACCATTAAGTCTGGTGAATTCTAAAAACTCAAGTTATTGATATTGAGGTAGTGGAAAAAGGAAAATAGGTGACTACAGAGGATAACGAAGGGCCATGTATGAGGAATCAATGCAATTTGAAGAGGATTGTTGCTCACTTTTCTCAGGACTTATAGGACCTCAAGAAGATAGCACTTAATAGTTCTCAAATGGAATCTCACCTAGTTTATTTGTTGTTGGTTGGATGAAAAAAAAATGGTAGCATTTATGAAAATATAGATTTTGAATAATTGATTTAGTTTATTGTTTATTATAATAAAACAATATATTGCTATATGCAATTTTTTTGGTTTTGTTTACTGTTTATTTAAATTAAGTTTATGTAATTTTTATAATTATATTGTAAAATCAATCAATATTATATATTTTTTACATATGATATTATTTAAACTAGTTTATATTATAAAATACAGTTTTGTTGATTTTATATAATATTACAAAAAAAAATATAATCTATATATGTCACTTTTAAATACTTTATAGTATAATATATAATAAAATTATATATTTAATTATTAATTTATTGTTTCTATAAATTTATTTTTATTTATTTTATATTTAAAATATATAATACAATAATTATTTATTATGTATATTTACTATTGATTTAAATTTTAATTATTTAAAATTTGAAACCTTTTTATTTTAAAATTTTCAACGTAGAGTTTTATTGTTCTTTTAAAACTAGCATATATAACTAATAAATAAAATGTATAAAGCCTTAATTATATAATTGCAATTTTTAATATATTATTTTTATTTTTGATATTTTAATAATTAAAATATTATAAAACAAGTTTAGACTTTATTATTAATGTATTTGTAGAGGGAGAAAATTGAACCACTTCAATAGGTGGATGAACACTAGTCGGGGACTCACTATTCAGCCTCTCCACCTAAGATGCGGTACATGTTGGAATCAAGCAACACTGAGAGGGGGGTTGAATCAGTGTTTCACAATTTTTAACCTTCTTAATCTAATACTTCAACCACTTAATGCAAATGAAATAAAGAAAGATGCAAACACATAAAGTAAATGTCCACAACACCATAACACCAAAAATTTTACGTGGAAACCCAGCTAAGGGAAAAACCACAGTGGGATTGAGACCCACAATATCAATATACTATGCAAAAGTATAGAAATATTACATAAGTGGAATGCACATGCATTCCAACACACTGCCTAGAGATCATTGCTCAAATTACAATAAGGGAGCTACAACCCCAAAAGGCTCACTACCTTACAAAATGATTACAAATAATAATTCGAATGTATGAACTGATAAACAACATCTACAAATGTGAGTTATGCTTAAACACAAAAACTCTGTCTTACTCTACTTTGTCACACTGCTCTTTCTAGCTATTATTCAATATAATAGAGCACACATCTCTCACTAACGCACATGAAACTACACACAATCACTCATATGCACTACTCACATAACCACCATATATAAAATGATCATATCAACCACTCTTATATATTTGCAAAATCAATTTAGGTCTTTTTCATGTCGGCCCAAAACTGTATAACACACAAAATGAAACATTTATAGGAAGTCAGCTCAATCTGAACTCAAATGCATACGTGGACTAAAATAAATCGATGACACGCTTCCCACATGTCGGCCCAAAACTGTATAACACACAAAATGAAACATTTATAGGAAGTCAGCTCAATCTGAACTCAAATGCATACGTGGACTAAAATAAATCGATGACACGCTTCCCACATGTCGGCTTAACATCCTTGAGCACACAAATAATCACCAAAATTACTCTGCACGATCCACATAATGAATATCCACATGTTACTGTTGATGAACACTATTCTAACCAAAAACCTGTATACTGGACCTTCCAAATCACTCAAAAATCAATATCGGAGGCCATAAACCTTGAATAAGGTAAATTACACATCCACAATACTTCTCCGAGATCCACAACACCAAATATGCAATAAAAATTAACTGTCAACCAAATTACTCTTCTGGAATGAATGAATCATGAACTAAGGATTTAATATCTAACTCTATTTTCTATCAATGATAATATTTGATCATCTATGTAGTGTCTCTTTCCAACAATCTCACCCTTTTTCATTGATGGCAACACTTAGTGAAAAATGACTAAGTGTCAGGCCAAAACCAAAATAATATACACTGCAACAAGAATATATCAGCCATACTCCAAGAATCAGTAACTCCCCCCAAGACCAACATTTTTCACTCCTCTAGACTCCCCCTTTGACATCAATGGCAAAGGTAGGGTTTCGAAAACCAAAAATTCAAACTAAAAATGCTTATTTACATTATGTACACATAGTCTTTACTCACAAAAACTTGAAGATATTTGCATAATAGTTCTTCAATGTATCCAGATTGCTATCCCAACCCTTCTTCAGACTATCCAACATGGTTATAAGTCCACTAAACAAGTAAGTTTGCACCTCTATTGTTTTTAGATCTACTGGATCACTATTGGCCAGAGCATCTTGAGTATCCTTCAAGGAACTGAGCATAATATCCAACTTGGGAATAATGCAACTCTGAAGTTCTCCAACTCTTCCAGTTATTCTATCCCTATCATGACTCAAGCTTTTGATTTTATCAAGCAATGATATCACTTAATCTTCATGATTGCACAAAGAAACTAATAGAGGATCAACCGACTGAGATACGCATGCTAGCTCATCTTCATGCTCTTTAGACTTCTTCTCAAGATCCTCAGTGAACTTGGAAAAATATAAGCATGACTTATGTTGGCATTATGATGCATTTTGTATGACCGGTGAAATGGTTGTCATTGTTGGCAACATCATCTTCTAAGTCTCCACAATCCATCAGTAAAGGAGTAAAGGGTAATCGGTGAAGAAAAAGAATCCTTATTCCTATCAATAGTGAGTAGACCGGTATACAGGGGTTAACCAGTTAAGTAGTGAGTAGACCGATAAACAGGGGTTAATCGGCTAAGCAGTGAGTAGATGATATACATGAGGTAACTAGCTAAGTAGTGAGTAGACCGGTATATAGGAGGTAACCAGTTAGGCAAAATTGGATTGGTACATAGGCAACAACCGGCAATACAAGAGTCTCAACCGACAAACTTAGAAACATCTAGATAACATCCAGTTAAATCGGCATTATTCCCTTTTCAACCAGTGAGCTTATCAGCATGAACAGTTGTCTTGACCGATATTCCTAGAATGATTTTTGGAGAGTAATTTGAGGCACGATAACAGAATTTTGAATCTAATTTTTGGAGGGAAAGTTGGCATCAAAATTAATGGTTAATATATACACATCATTCATTCTGATTGTGATGTTGTCAATGTGAAAAAGATCTATGTGAATGTAAACAGGGGGAGAAGAATAGAGTGCAACAGATAGAGGTATGAATCAATAAAGTCGACACCGATCAGAAGAACAAAGCATGCAAAGTGGATCTATGAGACAAAGGTAGTGTCATCAGATAGATCGATCATCTTTGTTGCCTTCTAACAATTGCAACATTATAAATCCCTTAACAGGGTGAACCTTAACCAGTTCTTTATGTAAAATATCTTAACTGAGTCACTTCAGATATGAAGTTGTAAAATCCTCTAGCAAGGTGAAATTTAACAGGTTCTAAGGTATTCTTAACCAGATACTAGTCACTTCTAATAGGGTGATGTTCTCAGAAAGAACTGGTTGTAAGCTCTTAACAAGGCACTCTTTTTCACTGCAGTAAAAGAGACTGTGGGTTATCCCCACCGTGGTTTTCTCCCTCTAACCGAGGGTTTCCATGTATAATTGCTAGTGTTATGTGATGCTTATTTGTGCATGCAAATCTCTTTTCTTTGATGTTCTTTACTTTCATGATTTATGCAATGGTTAAGTTAATTTGGATTGTTAGTATTAACCGGTGAATGAGATCTTCTCAAGATCCTCAGTGAACTTGGCAAAATATAGGCATTACTTGTACAAGTTTGCACCTTTAGATCTAGTGCTTCTTACATATGTTTTACATAGGCATCTAATGTGGTTGTGTCATTTGCAATCATCTTTTTTAAAATCTGGAACCTCTTTGTGTTGAATTCATTTCGAACCTTCTCCTCAACAAATTTTTCAAAAGACTCAAAATGTTTATCTATAAAGTTAATCAAAACTTCACTAGCCAGAGGGGGTGTCAAATGAATCCTTTTGAAATGAAGGCATTAATTTCTCAAAAATTCCTGATGCTAGGGTTAGCAAAGTATTGTCCTCAGTGTGAGACTTCAAGAGATCCTCACTGGCCTTAGGTTGTGAAAATGGTGCAAGTTGAATCTTTTAGATGGAAGATAGAGAGGCGATGTTAATAGGACTTTGCACGATTTCCAAATCATCAATTATTTTCTTTCACTTCACTAGATCTACATTGTCTCTTGCTTCAATCTCAACTTCAACCTTGACCTCCTCCTTCTCCTTTTCTACATTCTTCTCAGTATTTGCTTCCTTCTCAAGAACTGAAGGGTTATTTGCATCAAGTGGAGGATTATTATCCTTGTCCTTATCCTCATCCTCTTTTATTGCATCCTCAACTCTAAATTCTTGCAAATTAACCTCTACTTGCTTAGCTATTTGAACTTTCAAGACAGAAGTAGTATCATCATTGTCTGCTCAGCTTCTGGATTATCCCGTAATAGCATGTTTTGAGATTCTGGATGAGATTCATCTTGTCCATTTTCCTGATTAAATTCATATTGATTCTCAAGTAATATTTTTGTCAATATTTTCTTTGTTTCTTTTACAACCTCATCAATTTTCCCGAACATGATTTTATTCACTCTAGTTTTATTCACTCTAGTTTTACTTTGGAATTCACTTTTATCTAACTTAGGTATTCTAGCTATCTCTTCCTTAGAAATCATGAAGCATAGATTGACTAATACATATTCTCTGTCTTTCTTCTTCAAATTTAATTGTCTCTCTTCTCATATCTAAAAATTTATATACTTTTTGGAATTTCTTACATTAATTCTATCAAAGATTTGCTATGCTCATTCATATATATTCTACAATGGATTCCTCTAATGTTATTTTACTATTCTCATCAAAATTTTCATACCATTCTGATAATGGCTTCAAGTTACCATTCTTTACTACTTCATTCACAATCTCATTTAAAGACATAGGAAGTTGAAAAGTAAATTTTCCTTGGTTAATTACTTCATCAATCTCTGATGATTTTGATTTCTTCCTTCCACCGGATGTCTTCTCCTTAACCACTTTGGTGGTCTTAGCTTCTTTTGCCTTCACCTCCCTTACAACTTCATTTGATTCCATTTCTTCATCATCTAGTCACAAATATTACTTGTTTCCTCTTCTTCTCTGCTTCATTGGATGATTTGGCTAATGGTTTAGGTTTTCTCGTAGACTTTACAGGACTGGAGGAGGGAGTAGCACTTCTTGATTTCCTTGGTTAGGGTGTAGATGCTTCTTGTTTAGCCTTCTCCTTCTTGACAATCTATTCTTCCAAGAGGATGTTCCTCTCTCTTGCTTTCCGGATTGCCTCCTTGGTTATTCTCATGCTCTCTGTAAGAACCTCAACTTCCTTTCTTACTTTCTTTTGAATTACTAGCCTCTTAAACTACTGATGTGCCTTTAAACTTTTTTCTTTATATGTTCCAAATCTCTCCTCATTAGGATCCACCGGTTTACTCAACAAGTGTTGTGCATAGAGTTCCAATATCTTCTCTTCAACTTCATATTCCATAGGTAGAATCCATGAAGTTCTTGGTTCTACTGCCTCCATCAAACACTGATCTATGTCAACCATAAAACATATTGTATCTTGATATTTCTCCACTATGGACTTAGGGATCCATTCCCTCTCATGCATTTCCTTTAGGAAATTCTTGAAATAGCCCAATAAATTTGTATTCTGGACCTTAGAGTCATCAAAGTTGTACAAATATTATCTGATTTGAACTCCTACTGGTTTGTCAAAGGCCCATTGCACTTGGCCAACTCCCGGTACTTCATTCATAAAGTAGAAAAATAAACATAGGAGCAAATCTCCATACTTGAAAGTATGTTTCTTGTTCTCTTTTATCTTCTTCAGATTCTTTATCAGCTCACTCTGGAGTAGTTCATAGAGATCATAATTATTATTTTCCCTCATCATCTCATAAGCAACATATATTGCAGTTCCAAAAATGGAATTCTCCTTGCTAGTGTAGTAAATCTTGTAACCAATCATCATAGAGGCAAATTTGATGTCATGCACCAAGATATCAATGATTGTCATTGCTCGTTGGTCAAATTTTAATCTAGTTGCATTTATCACAATACCATTCTTTAGCACCTTCAATGGGGGAAACTCTCCAAATGAACACAATCCTGTAACGGCTCTAATTACATTCTTCATGATCTTGTGGGGCTTGTTTAGCCACATGAATTTTTCATTCATTCTTCTCAACATGTACTGGACCCATTCGAGTTCATCAAACATCAAGAATCTTACATATTGCACAAAACCCTTATCTTCCAACCCTTGAAATTCACGTTTCAGCATTGAACTCCTGTCAGACAACTAATTATTTTATAGATTCAACATGTGTGAGAGCTTCCCAATTTCTCAACAGGATAATGGGTGTAAACCCTAACATCTTCAATATGCAGGACACCATACGGTACCAAAGAACATGCACGCTTAGGATCATCTTCCATAGAAATGAATGAATGACTCTTGAAATTTGGTCATGTATGCTCAGTGATGTCAACAACAAGAGGGGTAGGAATACCAAATGTAGCCATTATGAAAATTTAAGACTTCTAACATAAAAAGTTCTACTGATAAATACCTTGACCATCAAATTATATTTTATTACCAAATCTCCTGAGAAATCTTCTTTCACGCTTCGACCACTGAAAATTCTTCTTGTAGAACTCTCCAAACTTCTTCTCTTCAAATGCAAAGTTTTAAATGAAGTGGTAAAATCAATTTTTATCCTTCGCATATCTAACTTTTAGGCATAATAAATGCACTTTGCCCTAATACTTCCGAATACACTACATCTTCAAGAGTTCTTTTTTGGATATACAAATTCACTCATATTATTTCAAAAATCCTTTAAATAGATCTACAACCAAAAAATATCATGTTTGCAACCTGCCAAAAACAAGCACAAATCTCAAATAGGGGGTTTTTATGATTTTCATGATAGCTCCCCCAAGGTCGGATACCTTAGCTTAGTTACTGGATGTAGTTCTAGCACCAGAATCAGGTGTGAATCCACTTCCTGCATTTGAATCACTCTTTTTAACCCATTTCTTCTTCATATTTTCTCTTATCTTTTACTATTACTTTTACTTTTCCCTTTTCATCTACCTTAGAACTCTTGTTCTTGTTTACTGGATCATTCTTATACACATTTTTTCTTCTACAATACTTAGCTATGTGACTAGATTTGTTGCAAGCATAGGAAATAACATTTCCTTATCTAAGCCTAAAATTCATCTAATTTCCTCTTGTTCTGCATTGATTAGCAACATGTCCAAACCTACCACATGCATAACATATGATATTTCTCTTATTTTGAAAATTGTTCATCACACTTCTCCATACATTTGACTTATGACCATATTTATTGCATTTGAAACATTGACCAGAGAAAGATGGACCATTATTGTTCATCCTATTTCTGCATTGACTAGCCATATGACCAAACTTATTGCAAACAAAATAGTTACCATTTAACTTGTGAGTGTTAGGTTGCCTTACTAGAGGCCTTCTTGAATTGTTCTTCTGATGTGCTGATTTGGTATTACCTTAACCAAATCCGGAGCTTTCACCTTTCTCAAATCCAAGTTCTCTTTTGTCATTACCATTCTTCTATCTTTCAAGCATCTCATCAAGCTTAGCAAAGCTAATCTTGAATTTCTCTTCTAATCATTTGCAGATGCAAGATCATCTCTAAGGATGATAATCTGTCTCTCAAGATCTTGTTCATTGTTCTTGGATTGAAGTAGTTCAAGCTTCAACTGATCATTTTCATAGTTGATTTTGCAACATTCATTAGATCTTTCTTTCAAAAACTGATTAAGGCTCTCTTTATTCTTCTTTCTTGCTTCAATCTCCTGTGTCAATCTCATCAAATTAGATTCCATCTCATTTTTCTAAACTGCATTATCTCTAGCAAGCTTCTCACACTCTTATGTCTTTTCCTTGAGGGATTGGTCATCTATGCTTTGATTCTCTTTCACCTTTATCTTATCAACAAGTTCCTTTCTCTTCTCTCTTGACTTATTCCACTGATCCTTCAATGACTGGATGAAGTTCTCAACATCTTTAAGATTTTCTTTTACCTGTCGGACCTCAACTTGGGCTTGATCAAGATCCTCAACTGCCATAATAAGTAGTTGTTGAATACTACTAAAATCCATTGATTCACCTTCCTGGATACTCCTCAAGTTGTTAGGCTTCTTCCAAGGAACTAAGATCTGATACCAATTATTAGAATCAAGGAACACTGAGAGGGGGAGGTGAATCAATATTATGCAATTTTTAACCTTCTCAATCTAATACTTCAACCACTTAATGCAAATGAACAAAAGAAAGATTCAAACATGTAAAGAAAATATCCACAACACCATAACCCCAAGATTTTTACATGAAAACCTGGTTAATGGAAAAACCACGGTGGGATTGAGACCCATAATATCAATATACTCTATAGAAGTATAGAAATATCATATTAGGGGGAATGCACATGCATTTAGGCACATTACCTAGACCTCACTACTCAAATTACAATAAGAGATATAACCCCATAAGGCTTACTGCCATACAAAATGATTACAAATAATAATTGGAATGTCTATGTCATGCCCAACTCTTGGGCACGAACGGAAATTTTTTTTTTTTAATTATTTAACTAATTATCGACTAACTAAAATAAAATAATGCAACTTAGTGCGATTAACTTAACTAAATAATGCTTCTTTGGTTCGGCCTCAACTACGTTAGTATCATTGGTAGTTAAGTCCAATTTAGTAATAAGGATGACTAGGTTATTCCATGCGCTAGATTTTCTCCAAAAAGGAAATTCACTAAGCTACCTTGATAAATAATTTAAAGTTCAAGTGTAACGATTAATTTCAAATTTAAGCTTCTCAAATTTTATCTTACTTTCTTATCCTCTAGAATTTTTAATTTAATACTCATCGTGCCTTAAAACACCTTATTTAATTCGGACCTCCATGAGTTAAAATCACGTTGCATTCATGTACTAAATTTGGCCCTATTTGGCCCTACTAAATCTTAGAGTTTACACCCCTTTTATTTTAAATCTAATCCACCTAAGTATAAAATTCCTCCTAAAAAAAAAATTGCCCCTACGTGTGCCCGATGCTCAAAAAGAAACATACGGACTTAATCCCGCAATTAATTTACAATAAGAACTTAAAATAAACCCACTGATTTATATATATAAATATATATATATATATAGATATATATATATAGATATATATATATATATATATATATATATATATATATATTTAAATATTCTGATTTATGAATGTATTCGCAAAAGAGGTGGGGGTTTTAATCCAACTATTAAATTTCCCCCTTTTTAAGCAATTTTATCTTTAGATTACTTATATATATGTATGTATATATATATATATATCTAAATATATATATATATATATATATATATACATCTAAATATATATATATATCTAAGTATATATCTAAATATATATATATATATATATATGCATATATATAGATTTTATATTTTCATTTACATATTCAGCTATACTTCCCATATAACCCCAAAAAAAAATCTCACATGTTATTTGTTTTGAGAGTGTTGCCCTAACCCGAAAATTAGGGTTAGGGCGAAACACTTTAGTGTGAAGCTCTTCTTTCTTGTTTTTTTTTTTGTGTGCGGGTTGTGAACAGGGGAGACGGCGGCCGCGGGAGGGAAGGCGATGAGTGTGAGGGCCGAGCGATGTTCCATCCACCCGGGCGCCGTTTGTATTATTTTTGTGTGTTGCAAGGCGTAGAAACCTCGTCGGTATTACTATACACTAACTGCTGGCGACGAAGGGGGGGGAAGTTTTCGGACGCAGCGAGGAGTGGGAGTAGGGGAAGCGGGGAAGGGGCGGACCAGCCCGCGGAGGCTCTGCTGGCTGCGGTCGGCGCCACCACAGTCTGCGGCTCCCCGCAGGCTGCGGACGACGCCGCCCGCAGTCTGCGGGCGCCGCAGGCTGCGGCCGCCGCCGCCCGGGAGCCGCGGCCCCCCGCCCTCCGCGCTACACTTACACAGTGCCCTTGCTGGTTTTAAATGAGGTTTTTTTTTGTCGGGCTTTCAACAGGGTTAAAACCCTCGGCAATTATGATATGTTTTTTTTTTTTGTTAAATAACTTTTTTTTTGTGTATTTATATATATATATATAAATATATATATATATATATATATAAATATATATATATATATATATATATATATATATATATAAATATATATATATATATATATATATGTTTATATATTTATAATTTGGGTAAAATAAATTGTATAAGGGTTACTGTTTTGTAACAGGCAGATTCTTTATATATATATATATATATATATATATATATACACATACATATGTATGGATGTATCTATATATATAAACATATATATATATATATATATATTTATATATATAAATGGGTAGATATATGTTTAAATGGTTTATTTAACAGATCTTTTTTTTTTCTGTGGATTAAATTTACCAGGGCCGTGAACATTATTTTATTTTATTGTTTTTTTTGAATAAATCAGATTTGTCCAAACATCATTTAAGGAGCTGAATGTATCAATATAAATCTATTTTGCTGCCATAGACCCCTTTTATTTAAATGTAGCAAAAAAAAACACATAGACTTTCCTTTTGAGATTAATATCTTTGTAGGCATCAAATGCATTTAAAATGGATCTCCAAATCTATATTTTATTTTGTAACAAAATGAAATGTTAAAAGCTACAAGTTCCCCTTTTTTTTTTTTGTAAAGAATAGACTATTTTAACATTTTTTTTTTTTTATTTCTGCAATAAACAGAAAAATATAAAAGTTTGTTTTGAATAAATTTTACAGCAGCATGTCAACTAAAGGGAACATGAATTTATAGCTAATAATAATCTTCAGGTTTCCCAAAAATGCAAACATTTCCCTCTTTTCTCTATGCAAGACATTAAAGGCCAAGATGCATCCTATCATTTTATTTTCTTTTTGCAAAACTCCCAAGTAAGGAAACATGAGTATTCATTAACATATATAAAATGCAAATAGACAAGGATACAAAATAAATATTATTACAAATGGGATGAAATCCCAGCAATACTTTTTTTTTTCTCTACATAATAACTTAAAAACAATAATACAACTTTTCTTTTGAAAGAGAATACTACAACATTGAATGCTTCCATTTCTTCCCTATTTTTCAACATTTTTCTGCAACAAAATCAGCCACATAGCTCTTTAATCCATCTTTCCCCATTCCTATGCAACCTGCATTAAAACATATTTTGACCATGGGAAGCTCACCTCCCAGCCTAGGCTTACTAGAAGCCACCCCCGAGCTTGGAGAACCAAGCACTAGACGGGTAACAAACATGCAAAACCACTACAAAACATAGGAACACATTTACAATCAAATTTCCCCTTCCCAAGCTTCACATTCACCACTTTCATGGTGACTCTTCCATGGGTGGAAGTGGACCAAGTACCTATGGGGAGAATGCATGCCAAAAACAATACTACATTAGCCACCTCATGGCAACACAAATGCAACCCAAATACTTTCACAAACCTTATGCCCCCCAAAAGGGCTCAAGGCCATAAATGCTCCCCTTATGACCCCCAAATGCATACACAAGGCTATGCATCAAGGGTCACCAAGGACTCCCTTGAGAACACTCTCTATAAGGAGAGCCTCTCACCCATGGCTGTCAAACTCCTTCCACCCCAAGATCTTCCTACCCTCCCAAGGATAGGAGATCTTGGACACTCCCAGAAACAACAAGAAAACACAACAAACACATAGAAAGGTAAACTATACATTTTACTTCAACACAAAAACTTCATATAACACAATCTTTCAAGCCACTCTTTTCTTGTTACAAAACAACATAAACTATCATTTTCAACATAATAAGAGAAAGAAGAGAGTAACCAACCTAATTCTGCCAAAAGGTTTGCTAACTTTAGTTGGGGATGAGCTGCCCCAATTTCCACTATCTTTTCTCCCAAAATTCCACTAAAAATCCAACTCCTACTAACTTTTTTCAAAACAAGCAAAATCTCCAAGAGAGGAGAGTGGGTGATTACTCACTAAGTTTGAAAAATCTTGCCTAAGAAGGCCTCTCACACACTCCCCAACTCCTTGGGTGAGGTGTGAGTTCCCATTGGTTGCCCTTCCCAAACTCTTGCACTTTACTAAAATTGGAAAGGGAAAAGGTGGAAGAGAATGGGGAAGAGAGTTTAACTCCTAAAGGGAAGGTTCTCTATCCTAGGGAGAACTTTCTAAGTTCAATTTTCGTGCATCTTGGAATTATCACTTTTTGAAGTGACTTCATAGTCACATGGGAGAAGCCACATGTTGCAAAACACCCCTAACCCATAGGTATACCCTTAGGACCTTTGGAAAAGCCTAAAAACTTACCCTAGGAGTCCATTAAACCCTTTGGAAACCCCACTGAAGTTTACCTACGGGTCAAGCATGAGTTGACCACTCCCATGACTCCCTACCCAAGACAAATTTGGGACCACACTCATGTTTTGAATGGCTTTGGTAGAAACAAAACTCCCTCCAAGAGATAAGTCAACATCAATGACACTTAATCAGCACATGTGTCAAGTGACACAACAAAAATACAATATAAAAATCACACATGGAAAAATTGGTCTCTTGAAGGATTACTCAATTACATATAAATTAAATTCTACACTCAAGCATTATACACATCACAAATAAAATACATTACAAGGGGAGGGGTGTTGTCTCTCCAAATAGACAACTCCTGACTTAACAAACGCACATTGGTCTAGGCTTGGTTCTCCATTAAATTCCATGGTCACGTGGATAATTTCCTGCACATCTCAATTAACACATTAGTAATTTCAAATAATCACATTTATACATAAATCAAACACATGGATTCCATTGTACGTCAAGCACTCATTCATTAGGCAACACTAATTCAATTTCTCATTTGTTTTCACATTTCAATTTCACATAAGCAATCAACATATTTTCCCAAAAATGAACCATTCATGAATATGCATCATTTTTCTTTCATCAAAATAAAATCCTGCAAATGACATTCACCATCATAATGTAATTCTATTCTAGTAACATATCTAAGGTTTCATAATCATCATGCATGAAATAAAACATCAACAAATGTCAGTGTGATCCAAATCATGGAATCATATAAGTTCTAAGTCCATAATGCATAAAATAAAGCATCCAAAATAGTCTCAATATGCAAATAACTGAAAATGTCAAACTGAATCGGGGTAGGGCCTCACACCCTCCCCCTCTAGGCATGAACTTCCTCCTGGAGTTCATCAAAAAGGTGGGGGTACTGTGATCTCATAAGTGCTGCATCCTCCCATGAGGTTGTGACCTCATCATAGCAATCCCACTGGACTCTAACCTGGTCCAGCTCTCGCCCTCGAAGGCTCAGCGTCCGGCGTGCCAAAATGCGAATGGGCTCCAAAGCTAGCTGCCTGTCCGACTCCACCTGCAAGGTATCCCAATCTAGAATATGAGACTCATCATAGATATACTTCCTCAAAACTGAAACATGAAACACATCGTGGATGCGTGACAGGCTAGGTGGCAATGCTAGACGGTAGGCAACTAGCCCTATCCTCTCAAGGATCTCAAAAGGTCCTACAAATTGAGGTGCGAGCTTAGAACCCTTTCCATATCGGATTGGACTCTTATGCGGTCGCACTCTCAAGAAGACTCTATCTCCAACTGAGTAGCTACGATCAACCCTCTTTGCATCTGCATATTTCTTCTGTCTATCCTGTGCCTCTCTAAGACGCTGCCTAATCAAATCCACCTGCTGTTCCATATCCCGAACTATCTCTGGACCAATAGCAACTCTATCCTCTATGTGGTCCCAACTCAACGGTGTCCTACAAGGTCTGCCATATAATGCCTGATAGGGTGGCATTCCCAAGGACGTGTGATGCCCATTGTTATAGGCAAACTCCACTAAGGGAAGATACTCCTCCCATCTCGTCTGGTGATCCATGACATACATGCGGAGCATATCCTCTAACACCTGATTAACTCTCTCTGTCTGGCCATCTGTTTTCGGATGATAGGCTGTATTGAAATTGAGCTTGGTACCCATAGCTGCCTGTAACGCCTTCCAAAAAGAGGAAGTGAAGAGGGAATCCTTGTCGGAAATGATCTTACGTGGAACACCATGAAGTCTGACAATGTCCCGCAAAAACACCTGTGCTACTGCTGGTGCTGTGAAGGTGGTACGGACTGGTGAAAAGTGAGCCACTTTGGTCAACTTGTCAACCGTCACCAAGATGGCATCATGGCGGCGAGATGACATAGGGAGACCAATGATGAAATCCATAGATATGGTGTCCCATTTCCACTCTGGTATAGCATGAGGTTGGAGCAACCCACCTAGATGGCTGTGCTCCGCCTTAACTCTCTGACACTCAAGGCATTGTGCTACCAACTCGGCGATAAGCTGTCGCATTCCTGGCCAATGGTAAAGTTCTCTCAAATCTGCATGCAACTTCTTGACACCGGGATGCGCTGCATAAGGAGCTCTATGTGCCTCTGAGATAATGAACTCTCGCAATTCCCCGGTAGAAGGTACATAGATGCGCCCTCTATGGCGTAATAAACCATCGGGCTCTAAGGAATAATCCACATATTTCCCTTCTAAAGTTCCCTGAGATCGAATAGCCTCGCAAACCTCTAAATACCATTTGTCCTCTGGTAGTCACTGCAAGATCCGATCTCTCAAATCCGTGCTCATAGACATGGTGAATACCTCGTGACGTCTCCTACTCAAAGCATCTGCAACTACATTTTCTTTCCCTTTGATGTAGTGAACGTCAAAATCATACTCACACAAGAATTCCATCCATCTCCTCTGACGTGCATTAAGATTCGGCTGAGTAAATATGTACTGAAGGCTCTGATGGTCTGAGTGCAACTCAAAATGATGACCCAAAAGGAAATGTCTCCATCTCACAAGTGCATGCACTACGGCTGCAAGCTCAAGGTCATGAGTGGGGTAATTAAGCTCGTGAGTCTTGAGTTTCCTAGACTCAAACGCTATAGCTCTGCCATTCTGCATAAGTACTGCTCCTAAACCATCTAGGGAAGCATCTGTGCAAACCATGAAATCAGCTGAAGGATCCGGTACTACAAGGATAGGTGCGGTAGTAAGTGCCTTTTTAAGCTCCTGAAAAGCCTTCTCGCACTTCTCCGTCCACTCAAACTTCTTCCCTTTACGCTGAAGAGAAGTGATAGGATGAGCAATTCTAGAGAATCCCTCAACAAAACGTCGGTAATAACCTGCTAAGCCCATGAAGCTCCTGACCTCCGTCACACTGGTAGGTGCTGGCCAATCCATAATGGCTCTGATCTTTGATGGGTCTACTGAGATCCCATCACCGGATATAACATGACCAAGGTACTTGATCTCAGTTTTAAAGAAGGCACACTTCGACAAACTGCCATACAACTGATTTTCCCTCAAACACTGCAAAACCTGCCTCAAGTGCTCCTCGTGTTCCTCCTCATTCCGTGAGTATACCAAAATGTCGTCAAGAAACACAATCACAAATTGGTCGAGGAATGTACGGAATACCCCATTCATGAGACTCATAAAAACTGCTGGGGCATTCGTAAGACCGAATGGAACCACAGTGAACTCATAGTGGCCATATCTAGTGCGAAATACGGTCTTGTGGATATCACTTTCCACTATTCTCAACTGATGGTATCCTGATTTTAGATCAATCTTGGAAAATACTTTGGCCCCTTGAAGTTGGTCAAACAAATCGTCATCCTGGGCAATGGATATGGGTTCTTGATGGTTACTTTGTTCAACTGACGGTAGTCCATGCATAACCGGAGAGATCCATCTTTCTTCTTCATGAAGATGACTGGTGCACCCCAAGGGGATACACTAGGGCGAATGTGGCCCTTCTCTAGGAGTTCCTCAAGCTGTATCTTGAGCTCATTAAGCTCATTTGTAGTCATTCTATATGGTGCTCTTGAAATTGGTTCAGCTCCTGGAACAAGGTCTATATGAAAATCAATCTCTCTACGGGGCGGTATACCAGGTAACTCTGAAGGAAAGACATCTGCAAATTCCCTAAGGATAGGATGGTCGTCAATAGATGGTTCCTTTTCCTCTTCTTCTTCTCTATCACTAATGGTGATGGCAAATAACTGACATCCCTTTCGTATGCTCCGCTTAAGCTGCATGGCGGAGATCATACGAAGAGACACGGGTCTCTGAATTCCAGTGATCACTATAGGAGAGCCATGATCATCCTCACACTCGATCCTTTTCAGGCGACAATCCATCTTGGCTATGTGGGCATAAAGCCAATCCATGCCAAGTACAACGCCATATGATCCAAGTGGTGTAACTCTAAGGTCTACTAAGGTGGTGATGTTGCCAATCTGAATCTGACATCCCTTAACCTCCGATTCCACTAACACTCTAGCCCCTGAAGCTAATTCCACTTCCCAACTGACCTCTTGCCTAGTTGCCACTAGCCCGCAACGCTCCACAACCACTGGAGATATAAAAGAATCAGTAGCTCCTGAATCAAATAATATAGATACACTGCTACCTCTGATCATACCTGCTACCTCAATAACCATGGCCTGATGCTCTGCCTGGCGGTTGTCAACCGCTGCAAAGACTCTGTGGGACTTGCCCATGTCCTCAACTGTCGGCTCTGATGCTGCCATCCTCTGATTCCCTGTCATCTGGCCCTGAGGACACTCCCTCGCTATGTGTCCCATGGCTCCACATGTGAAGCAAGGGCCTCGTGCCTGAAACTGTACTCCCTGTGGTCTGGAGAAAGACTGTCCCCCTGTCCTACTAGAACCACTGTACCCACCTCTAGAGGACTGCTGAGTCCTAGCCGGAGGTGTGTAAGGAGCCTGAGATTTCTGATCTCGCCTCTGACCCTGTGACTGCCACTGCTTGGGCTTTGTGCCCTGCTGATTCTGCGGAGGCTTTTGCCTCTGGTTTTGCTGTGACTGCTGCGGAGGAGGGGGTTTGGAGAACCCCGATGAGTGCCTGTTGTTACCTTTCCAATGGGGCTTCTGAAACCCATAAGTCTGTGGTGAAGGGTTACGGTTCTGAAACCGATCCTTCGAGTCATGTGGTCTGGCCTGAATCTCCTCGGCTATCAAAGCCTTCTCCACGGCAACCCGGAGGCTCCCTGGAGCGGCCATTCTCACTGGTCCTGCTATGCCGGAGTTCAATCCTCTGATAAATCGGTTGACAAGAAGCTTTTCATCTTTCAGGTAATCTACATAAGGCAATAGTTCAAAGAACTTGTTCTTGTACTGTGTCACTGACATACCCTTCTGCTGGAGGTCGTGAAACTCATCCACCCTACGCTGTCTGAAATGCTCTGATAGATACCTCTCCCTGAATCTCTCTGTGAAAATCTCCCAAGTGAGGGTCTCTATCTCCAAGCCACACTTATATTCTTCCTGTCTCCACCATGTGGAGGCTGTTCCTCGCAATAGGTGAACCGCTGCACGTGCTTTTAGATTGCTCTCATAAGAGCGCAATGCAAAGCACCTATCTAGGCTTAAAAGCCATGCCTCTGCCTCTACCCCGTCGGTAGATCCCCCAAAAGATGGTGGTTGAAGACGCATAACCTCTCTGATTAGATCTCCTGGATCTCTACGTGCCCTCTCAATATACACTGGTGCTACGGCTGGAGGTGGTGCTGGTAGGTGAATGGGTTCGGGCTCATGCCCAGCTTGACTCTCCACGGGATTAGGAGGTGGACTCTTACTCCGTTCCTGTTCTACTGTTCTATGACTTCCTGAGTTCTGGTTCTCAACATTGTGGTCTACTGCTGGAATCCTCTCCTGAACTAAGCCAATCAGGTTCTGAAGAGCTACCAAGATGTCTCGGTTAGGGTCAACTGGTTGTTCGGGAGGAGCTGCGGGGTTCACTTCCTGAACCGATTCCTCCCTAATGACCTCTTCGCGTGCCATGCGTGCACGCCTAGGGCCTCTATCACGTTTGCGAGCTTGTCGCGCAGCTGGAGGCATCCTTTTTAAGAGAATAAAATAAAATGAAATAAATAACTATTTTTAGGAGAAAATATTTAGCTAGTTTAAAAATAAAATTAAATACAATTTAATTAATTAAATAATTGTAGCGAAACGTAATGGAGTAAGGTTCCCTAGTGTTGGCAACCTTGCTCTGATACCAAAATGTCATGCCCAGCTCTTGGGCACGAACGAAATTTTTTTTTTTTTAATTATTTAACTAATTATCGACTAACTAAAATAAAATAATGCAACTTAGTGCGATTAACTTAACTAAATAATGCTTCTTTGGTTCAGCCTCAACTACGTTAGTATCATTGGTAGTTAAGTCCAATTTAGTAATAAGGACGACTAGGTTATTCCATGCGCTAGATTTTCTCCAAAAAGGAAATTCACTAAGCTACCTTGATAAATAATTTAAAGTTCAAGTGTAACGATTAATTTCAAATTTAAGCTTCTCAAATTTTATCTTACTTTCTTATCCTCTAGAATTTTTAATTTAATACTCATCGTGCCTTAAAACACCTTATTTAATTCGGACCTCCATGAGTTAAAATCACGTTGCATTCATGTACTAAATTTGGCCCTATTTGGCCCTACTAAATCTTAGAGTTTACACCCCTTTTATTTTAAATCTAATCCACCTAAGTATAAAATTCCTCCAAAAAAAAAATTGCCCCTACGTGTGCCCGATGCTCAAAAAGAAACATACGGACTTAATCCCGCAATTAATTTACAATAAGAACTTAAAATAAACCCACTGATTTATATATATAAATATATATATATATAGATATATATATATATATATATATATATATATATATATATTTAAATATTCTGATTTATGAATGTATTCACAAAAGAGGTGGGGGTTTTAATCCAACTATTAAATTTCCCCCTTTTTAAGCAATTTTATCTTTAGATTACTTATATATATGTATGTATATATATATATATATCTAAATATATATATATATATATATATATACATCTAAATATATATATATATATATATCTAAGTATATATCTAAATATATATATAGATTTTATATTTTCATTTACATATTCAGTTATACTTCCCATATAACCCCAAAAAAAAATCTCACATGTTATTTGTTTTGAGAGTGTTGCCCTAACCCGAAAATTAGGGTTAGGGCGAAACACTTTAGTGCCAAGCTCTTCTTTCTTTTTTTTTTTTTTGTGTGCGGGTTGTGAACAGGGGAGACGGCGGCCGCGGGAGGGAAGGCGATGAGTGTGAGGGCCGAGCGATGTTCCATCCACCCGGGCGCCGTTTGTATTATTTTTGTGTGTTGCAAGGCGTAGAAACCTCATCGGTATTACTATACACTAACTACTGGCGACGAAGGGGGGGGGGAAGTTTCCGGACGCAGCGAGGAGTGGGAGTAGGGGAAGCGGGGAAGGGGCGGACCGGCCCGCGGAGGCTCCACTGGCTGCGGTCGGTGCCGCCGCAGTCTGCGGCTCCCCGCAGGCTGCGGACGACGCCGCCCGCAGTCTGCGGGCGCCGCAGGCTGTGGGCGCCGCAGGCTGCGGGCGCCGCAGGCTGCGGGCGCCGCCGCCCGGGAGCCGCGGCCCCCCGCCCTCCGCGCTACACTTACACAGTGCCCTTGCTGGGTTTTAAACGAGGTTTTTTTTTGTCGGGCTTTCAACAGGGTTAAAACCATCGGCGATTATGATATGTTTTTTTTTTTGTGTATTTATATATATATATATATATATATATGTTTATATATTTATAATTTGGGTAAAATAAATTGCATAAGGGTTACTGTTTTGTAACAGGCAGATTCTTTATATATATATATATATATATATATACACATACATATGTATGGATGTATCTATATATATAAACATATATATATATATATATATATTTATATATATAAATGGGTAGATATATGTTTAAATGGTTTACTTAACAGATCTTTTTTTTTCCTGTGGATTAAATTTACCAGGGCTGTGAACATTATTTTATTTTATTGTTTTTTTTGAATAAATCAGATTTGTCCAAACATCATTTAAGGAGCTAAATGTATCAATATAAATCTATTTTGCTGCCATAGACCCCTTTTATTTAAATGTAGCAAAAAAAAACACATAGACTTTCCTTTTGAGATTAATATCTTTGTAGGCATCAAATGCATTTAAAATGGATCTCCAAATCTATATTTTATTTTGTAACAAAATGAAATGTTAAAAGCTACAAGTTCCCCTTTTTTTTTTGTAAAGAATAGACTATTTTAACATTTTTTTTTTTTTTTATTTCTGCAATAAACAGAAAAATATAAAAGTCTGTTTTGAATAAATTTTACAGCGGCATGTCAACTAAAGGGAACATGAATTTACAGCTAATAATAATCTTCAGGTTTCCCAAAAATGCAAACATTTCCCTCTTTTCTCTATGCAAGACATTAAAGGCCAAGATGCATCCTATCATTTTATTTTCTTTTTGCAAAACTCCCAAGTAAGGAAACATGAGTATTCATTAACATATATAAAATGCAAATAGACAAGGATACAAAATAAATATTATTATAAATGGGATGAAATCCCAGCAATACTTTTTTTTTTCTCTACATAATAACTTAAAAACAATAATACAACTTTTTTTTTGAAAGAGAATACTACAACATTGAATGCTTCCATTTCTTCCCTATTTTTCAACATTTTTCTGCAACAAAATCAGCCACATAGCTCTTTAATCCATCTTTCCCCATTCCTATGCAACCTACATTAAAACATATTTTGACCATGGGAAGCTCACCTTCCAGCCTAGGCTTACTAGAAGCCACCCCCGAGCTTGGAGAACCAAGCACTAGACAGGTAACAAACATGCAAAACCACTACAAAACATAGGAACACATTTACAATCAAATTTCCCCTTCCCAAGCTTCACATTCACCACTTTCATGGTGACTCTTCCATGGGTGGAAGTGGACCAAGTACCTATGGGGAGAATGCATGCCAAAAACAATACTACATTAGCCACCTCATGGCAACACAAATGCAACCCAAATACTTTAACAAACCTTATGCCCCCCAAAAGGGCTCAAGGCCATAAATGCTCCCCTTATGACCCCCAAATGCATACACAAGGCTATGCATCAAGGGTCACCAAGGACTCCCTTGAGAACACTCTCCATAAGGAGAGCCTCTCACCCATGGCTGTCAAACTCCTTCCACCCCAAGATCTTCCTACCCTCCCAAGGATAGGAGATCTTGGACACTCCCAAAAACAACAAGAAAACACAACAAACACATAGAAAGGTAAACTATACATTTTACTTCAACACAAAAACTTCATATAACACAATCTTTCAAGCCACTCTTTTCTTGTTACAAAACAACATAAACTATCATTTTCAACATAATAAGAGAAAGAAGAGAGTAACCAACCTAATTCTGCCAAAAGGTTTGCTAACTTTAGTTGGGGATGAGCTGCCCCAATTTCCACTATCTTTTCTCCCAAAATTCCACTAAAAATCCAACTCCTACTAACTTTTTTCAAAACAAGCAAAATCTCCAAGAGAGGAGAGTGGGTGATTACTCACTAAGTTTGAAAAATCTTGCCTAAGAAGGCCTCTCACACACTCCCCAACTCCTTGGGTGAGGTGTGAGTTCCCATTGGTTGCCCTTCCCAAACTCTTGCACTTTACTAAAATTGGAAAGGGAAAAGGTGGAAGAGAATGGGGAAGAGAGTTTAACTCCTAAAGGGAAGGTTCTCTATCCTAGGGAGAACTTTCTAAGTTCAATTTTCGTGCATCTTGGAATTATCACTTTTTGAAGTGACTTCATAGTCACATGGGAGAAGCCACATGTTGCAAAACACCCCTAACCCATAGGTATACCCTTAGGACCTTTGGAAAAGCCTAAAAACTTACCCTAGGAGTCCATTAAACCCTTTGGAAACCCCACTGAAGTTTACCTACGGGTCAAGCATGAGTTGACCACTCCCATGACTCCCTACCCAAGACAAATTTGGGACCACACTCATGTTTTGAATGGCTTTGGTAGAAACAAAACTCCCTCCAAGAGATAAGTCAACATCAATGACACTTAATCAGCACATGTGTCAAGTGACACAACAAAAATACAATATAAAAATCACACATGGAAAAATTGGTCTCTTGAAGGATTACTCAATTACATATAAATTAAATTCTACACTCAAGCATTATACACATCACAAATAAAATACATTACAAGGGGAGGGGTGTTGTCTCTCCAAATAGACAACTCCCGGCTTAACAAACGCACATTGGTCTAGGCTTGGTTCTCCATTAAATTCCATGGTCACATGGATAATTTCCTGCACATCTCAATTAACACATTAGTAATTTCAAATAATCACATTTATACAAAAATTAAACACATGGATTCCATTGTACGTCAAGCACTCATTCATTAGGCAACACTAATTCAATTTCTCATTTGTTTTCACATTTCAATTTCACATAAGCAATCAACATATTTTCCCAAAAATGAACCATTCATGAATATGCATCATTTTTCTTTCATCAAAATAAAATCCTGCAAATGACATTCACCATCATAATGTAATTCTATTTTAGTAACATATCTAAGGTTTCATAATCATCATGCATGAAATAAAACATCAACAAATGTCAGTGTGATCCAAATCATGGAATCATATAAGTTCTAAGTCCATAATGCATAAAATAAAGCATCCAAAATAGTCTCAATATGCAAATAACTGAAAATGTCAAACTGAATCGGGGTAGGGCCTCACAGTCTAAATTGATAAACAACATCTACAAATGCCAAAAATAGTTCCAGTTAAACACAAAAACTTTTTCTTACTCTGCTCTATCGTACTACTCTGTTTTGTTGTTCTTCAATATACCAGAGCACAAATCTCTCACTACTGCATGTGAAACTGTGCAAAATCGCTCATATGCACTATTCACATAACCACCATATATAAAATGATCATATCAACCACTCTTATATATCTGTAACATCAATTTAGGTCTTCTTCATGTTAGCCCAAAAAATGTATAGCACACAAAATGAAACGTGAATACCAAGTCAGCTCAATTCAAACTCAAATGCATACACGGACCAAAATAAATTGATCAAACGCTTCCCACATGTTATCTTAACATCCTCAAATGCATAAATAATCACCAAAATTACTCTACACAATCCACACAATGAATATCCACAAGTTACTACTAATGAACATTGTTCTAACTAAAAAACTGTATATCGGACCTGCCCACTCACTCAAAACTCAACACCGAAGGCCATAAACCTAGAATAAGGTAAACTACACATCCGTAATACTTCTCTGATATTTGCAACATCAAATATGCAGCAAAAATGAACCACCAACTGAATTATTATACACCATCGGATGTCTAGTTTTGTTTTATCGAACCTCACCAGACCTTAATCTCTCTTCCGATATGAATGAATCATGAACTATAGATTGAATATCTGGCTCTAGTTGCCATCAATGACAATATCTGATTATCTATGCAGTGTCTCTTGCCAATAGTACAAACTATTTGACTATTTGACTATCCAATAGCCCTTAGATGACACTAAACATGTCCCAGAGGTTTTTTGATGTAACTCTATGAAACTATATTTGAGGATGCATGTATGGGTATTAGAAGACATCACGACATATTGGCGTCCCATACGAATAGTCACATAGTTCATACAAAAAATGGACTATGACAAAAACATCCCTAAACAATAGGAAAGTAGGAAATAACGATAAAACATAGTAAGTATGACTATCTATGAGATAATAAAGAGAAAAGAAAAGAGGTCTTACATTTGGTCCACACTTGAAGCCTCTAGCTAGCTCCTCGAATTAGCTTGACAACCTACATACAAAGTAAACAAAGATGAAAGGTTGTGGCTATGTTTTAGAGGTCTAGCATAATCACACCCCCATTTTGGTTTTTCCACTTCCATGGATAGCCAAGATATATAGATATCTAAAGATAATGAAAAATAATAAATAAATGATAGAACAAAGATAATGGATAATATGATATGGAGATAGTAAAAGAAATAGGAAGAAGAAAACTCCCCTTCACATCTAGATTGATAATCTTGCCATATGGAGAAGAAGAAGATGGTATTCCTTAGAGCACGATAATGGCAGCAACCTAAGAGAGCCAAGTATGCAATAAAAGAGAGCTTCTAGACAAGCATAGACACAAGAAACCATTAGAGTGATCTAATTTAGAACTAGAGAGATTGAATGAGTGATTAGAGACCAAAAATAGACTTCAAAGGGGAAGATATGCATGATGGGATGAAGGTTAATATCGATGGACACGTACAAAGGAATTACAAGCATCTTCCAAGTGCAAGCATAATAGTCAAATGACGTGGTCACCTTCAAACTATTAGATTCGTGGGACGCGAGCACAGTGTGTCGATGTCTTTGTGGTGTGCTAGTGTCCAAGAGCCAAACAGTCAACAATGTGGTAAGAAAAGGATAAGGGAATGGCTAACGAAGCAAGTGAGATGGACAAAAGGACAAGGTAGTTAAAGATTTCTCCATGTTAACTCTAAAGGCATTTTTGGCATTAGTGTTAAATGTATTGAATGCATATAATATCCTCCTATAGATAGTTGGATCATATTGTCATGACCTGGTTAGCATTTTTTTCAAATTGGTATCACTTTGGTGGTCATGATTTGATATATAGTTGAATTATCATGTTACATCTATTGCTAGTTCACATTGCTTGAAAAGTTGACCCTTGGCACAACTTTATATATATATATATATATATATATATATATGCACTATAAGTGACTAGATCTCCTGGAAAAAGGAGGTGATAAATGAAAGTGACTAAGTCACTAAGGGAAGGCTAAATTTTAAGTCACCTAAGTGACTAAAGTAACATGCTAAAGTTAAAGTCACCTAAGTGACTAGGTAATATGACTTTTTGTGTATCCACCGACAAGGCAATTACAAGATAGAAATTATTCCCATCTAATTCTTATCTGAAGATATGTGGGTAATATCATATGGGCATATTTTATGTCTTCATTCTTCATTTTCCATAATTGCACTCTCGAGCTAGGGCATGATAGTTGTAAGGGTTTCAATAGCAATGGTGGTACTTTGAACAGGCATCTTGGGATAGTTACAAAATAGTTTGGTATGCCATTTGTATACAGTGGCAGTTACAGGGTTCAAACTAGAAGTAATTACATGTGTTTTCTTTCCATTGTTTCTTTATTTCAAATTCGTGTTTTGTTTACTGCTAAAACTTGTTAGGGCTTTACTTTTTTAATCAATGATGTCATTAACTATGCAAAATCTTTGTTTATTGTTGTCTGTGTTAGTATTTTGGTTCAAAAAGGTTTCTCATTATGTCAGCAAATTGTTAATATCTCAGTTTAAAAAAATAAAAATTACGAATTCTCCATGTCTTTGGTTAAACCCTAGTTTAGGGTCTGTGTGAGTTTCATTATAGTTGTTTCTGTTCTTTGTGGGTTAAAATTTTTTTTTATTGCCATTTAACCCTAGTGTGGAGTTTGTGTAAAACGTGTTTATCAGTCTTGGCGTCAAACCCAATTTGAGTCTTGTCGGGTTATCTTTGTTATGTTATGTTAACTCTTTGTGTAACCCGAGCATACATGTTGTTGAGAGATAAAAGGGTTTGTCATTTTTTAGTTTGCAAATTTATGTTACATTTGTAATAATAGTTATTGAGTAAAGTGTTCTTTAACAAGAAAATCATATTATGGTTATGTTGAATCTATGTTGTGTTTTATCAAGGTTTTGTCAACATTGTTTCAGTTATCATTCATATCACATAATGTATTTAAATAAAGCATTATGTTGTTAAGGCATTGATTAGTATTATTATCATTCTGGTACTTGTTAAAGAGAGTGGTTAAGGATGAAAGTTATGTTTCAGTTTGAAAATACAAATCACTATATGTACTTCCTTGAATTTATTCTTCAGGTTGCTGAACAAAACAAGAAATATTATTCTCAAATTGTAAAAAGTATTTCATTCATATTCTTGTTTTTGAAATATTTGTTGATAGAACATTCAATTCTCTGTGAAATTGATCAATTGTAAAATTATTTCATATTGTTGTGTGTACAAACATATACACATCAATATGTTCTACGTGGACTTTTGCCTCTAAATATTAAGTAATGTGAGATCATACTATGTTGTAGAAAGAAACAAAGATGATACTTTGTGTATGAAATTCAAAATTGATTGAGAGGTTATTGTAAATGCCAGTGAGGCACATCTTTTCTAGTGAGGCATTTTGTAACTAGTGAGGTTCTCAGCTAGTGAGGCATTGTAAGGAAGAAATTTTTAAATAAGCGAATGAGACATTTTGAGTGATTTTATTCCCTAGGAGGGTTTCTACTCAGGACATTTCTTTGTGTCATGTGCTTATATATGTTTGAGTATAATATTATTCATTTGTTCTTGCTTTATATTGCATAAACAAATCAAGTTTGAAAAATTTGATGAAAAGTGACTTTTTGTTTGAACACCGATTCACCCCCCCCCCCCCTCTCAGTGTTCATTGTATTCCAACAAGTGGTATCAAATCCAACCCCTTGTTTAAGATCAAACTAGGGGTGTCTTGGTAGGAGTACTTATGGCTAGTCAAGAGGGTTTATCCTTTGTTAGAGAACATTTATTTGATGGTTCTGATTATGCTTTTTGGAAGTTCAAAATGAAAAAACATATAACCTATCTAGGATATGGAGTATGGGATGTAGTTGAAACTGCATATACTTTCACCAAATATCCTTCTACCTCTCATGAGAAAAGAGCTTATGTATGTGATCTAAAGGCTGCAAATGCCATTTATTGTGGCTTGACAAATGATGTACTTGGTAAAATAATGGATTGTAAGAATGCAAAATCCATTTGGTATAAACTCTCAAACATATATGAGGGTGATGAAAAAGTTAAAGAAGCAAAATTTTAAACCTTTAGGGATAGATTTGAAAGTCTTAATATGACTGAAGAAGAGAAAATAACTGATTCCTTTTTAAGAATCTCAGAGGTTGTTAATTCAATCTGAGGACTTGGTGAAACATTGGAAGAAAAGGTAGTTGTAAAAAAGGTATTGGGATCCTTAACACCTAAATATGAATCAAAAGTCTCTATCTTAGAAGAAAGAGATCTGAATAATCTTACTATAGATGAGATGCATGGCATCTTAACTTCTTATGAAATGAGAATTTGTTATAATGTCTCAACTAGTAAAGAAATAGAAATAGATCTAGAAGGAGAACTAAAATATTCTCTCAAAGATTTAAAGAAATCAAGAAAAGAAGATATGAATCTAAGAGATCGAAATCAAAAGCATATTTTAAAATACATTGTTGAGCTTAAACTACAAATTGAAGAAAATAAAAAGATTTTTGAGGTGACTCAAGAAAAATTGAATCTCAAAGAAAAGTAATGTTTCTCTTTAGAATAAGAGATTGTTGAACATAAAAAGAATCTTGCCTCAAATAGTGAATAGGAGGGACAATCCTCAGATCATGCTAGAAAAGGAAAAATTGTTGACAAAGAAAGTAAGTTTTCAAAGTCTAACTCTCATTTTTCTAGTTACCATTTTTCTTGTGGACAATTTAGACATAAATCAATTTAATGCAAAGGTATGTCTAGAAGAAAAACTAACTTTGTTAATGGAAATCTTTATAAATTCTTGAATAATCTCAAGTGGTATAAATGCAATGAACTGGGTCATATAGAAACTTTCTACAAGTCATGTTCCCTAAAACAAAAAGACAAGACAAACAAAGATAATAAATTCAGGTTTGTGTAGAAATCAAAGAGAAGTAATGAAAAGGCAAAAGCTTTGATTGTTGAACCAGCTTTGAAATCTATTAGGAATAATTTTTGGATTGTTGATAGTGGTTGTTATCATCATATGACTAGTGATAGAAGCAAGTTTGTTTACTATGAGGATCTTTCAGGAGGTTTTGTTAGACTTGGTAATAATCAGTGCATCAAAATTAGAGGTAAAGGTACTGCTTTGCTTGAAAATAACATCTAGATGCATGATGTCTATTACATAGAATGATTATCTCATAATTTACTTAGTGTGGGTCAAATCTGTGAAAGTGGCCTTAATGTTAACTTCATTGCACTAGGTTGTGAGATTGGCAAAAAATCTGATGACACTATTTCAGTTGGTTTCAAGATAAATGGAAATATCTACAATCTTTGTGAAGAAAGAAGCATTTTTTATTTGGCAAGTCATTTGGAGAAACTATCTCAGAAATCCTTGAAAGATTGGAGAGGTAAAAATGAAGGCTCTAATCTTGTGCATATTGCATGAGGATCTTTTCAAAGTACATACGTAATATTACAAAGAAAGGGGGAACTAGTCATTGTTTTACATTACAAACCCCAATAAGTTATGTGCTTGCCAGTTTGTGTTGTTGATATTTGGTATAGTATAGTTCACTTTGATAAGATAAGTGCCTTTCAATTTGCTTTCTAAATCTTTAAAATTGAGTAGCTCTCCTTCTTGTTAATGATCAAAATTATTCTTAAACATTAGATTGTTGTAGCATATTTCAAAGGGTTTTTATGAGTATATATGTTGATTACTATGATATTTATATAATATCCTCATATAAACCATGTTTTTTATTTGTTGTGACATTGGAATCACAAAGAATCAGTACTTAAAGTTTTTTTTGTACTAATATATGAATGTAGTGGAAGTATCTTTGCAACCTATATCTTCAAAGTTGTTTTTTAGGATAGCTTGTCTGGTTATCATTGGGACAAGAAATTTGTTATTCAATATCTTATCACATGGAACAATGGACAAATGTATTTTATATTACTCAATTTGGTATTCAAAGACTCTTTCATGTTTTGTTTGGGCAACATACTGAATTGATCATTTAGATGACACCATCAGGGATATTGCAATTGTTAAAATAATTGTTTTACATTCAGTATATGAACATGTCTATTCAATCATAATATTCCTATCTTTTATGATGTTCAAAAGCTTCATTGAGACATTTCTTAAAAAGTTGATCCTTGGCATAATTGTATATATATGCACTATAAGTGACTAGGTCCCTTGGAAAAAGGAGGTGATCAATGAAAGTGACTAAATCGCCAAGGGAAGGCTAAAGTTAAAGTCACCTAAGTGACTAAAGTAACATGCTAAAGTTAAAGTCACCTAAGCAACTAGGTAATATGACTTTTTGTGTACCCACCGACAAGACAATTACAAGATAGAAATTATTTTCATCTAATTCCTATTTGAAGATATGTGGGTAATATCATATGGGATCATTTATATCTTCATTCTTTATTTGCCAACATTGGACTCTCAAGCTAGGGCATGATGGTTGTAAGGGTTTCAACAACAACGGTGGTATTTTCAACGGGCACCTTGGAACAGTTTCAGAACAGTTTGGTATAGCAATTGTATATGGTGGCAGTTGGAGGGTTTCAAACCAGAAGTAATTATAGGTGTTTCCTTTCCATTGTTTGTTTATTTCAAAGTTGTGTTTTGTTTACTATTAAAACTTGTTAGGGCTCGACTTTTGTAATCAATGATGTCGTTAACTATACAAAATCTTTATTTATTATTATATGTGTTAGCATTATGGTTCAAAAAGGTTTCTCATTATGTCAGCAAGTTGCTAATATCCCTATTTTTTAGAAATTTGTTTTTCAAATTCTCCATGGCTTTGGTTAAATCCTAGTTTAGGGTCTGTGTGAGTTCATTATGGTTGTTTTTATTACTAGTGGGTTCTATTTTTTTTTTACTTCCATTTAAATCTATTGTGGAGTTTATGTAAAACATGTTTAGCAGTCTTGGCTTCGAACCCAAGTTTAGTCTTGTCGGGTTATCTTTGTTATGTTATGTGAACTCTTTGTGTAGCCCCAACATAAATATTGAAAAATAAAAGGGATTGTCATTTTTTAGTTTGCAGATTTCTATTACATTTCTAATAATAGTTATGGAGTAAAGTGTTCTTTAACAAGAAAATCATATTATGGTTGTGTTGAATCTATGTTGTGTTTTGTCAAGGGTTTGTGAACATTGTTTCATTTATCATTCATATCACATGATGCATTTAAAAAAAGCATCATGTTGTTAAGGCATTAAGCAGTATTATTATCATTCTAGTACTTGTTAAAGAGAGAAGTTAAGGATGGAAGTTATGTTTCATTTTGAAAATACAAATCACTATATATACTTCCTTGAATTCATTCTGTAGGTTGTTGAACAGAAAATGAAATATTATTCTTATATTGTAAAAAGTATTTCATTCATATTCTTGTACTTGAAAGATCTATTGATAGCACATTCAGTGCTCTGTGAAATTGGTCAATTATAAAAGTATCTCATATTGTTGTGTATACAAATATATACACATCAGTATGTTGTACTTGGACTTCTACCTCTGAATCTTAAGTAATGTTAGATCAGAGGATGTTGTAGAAAAAAATAGAGATAGTACTATGTGTATGAAATTCAAAAGTGATTGAGAAGTTGTTGTGATTGCCAGTGAGGCACATCTTTACAAGTGAAGAATTCTATAACCAATGAGGTTCTCACCCAATGAGGCATTGTAAGAAAGAAATTTTTAGATAATTCAGTGAGGCATTTTGTGTGGTTTTATTTCCGAGGAGGGTTTCCACTCAGGACATTTCTTTGTGTCATGTGCTTATGTATGTTTGAGTATATTGTTGTTCATTTATTCTTGCTTTGTATTGCATAAAAAAATCAAGTTTGAAAAAGTTGATGAAAAGTAAATTTTTGTATGAACACCAATTCAAACCCCCTCCCTCTCAGTGTTCATTACATTCCAACACTCCAATCAACATAAAGTGAGGGCACTTATGTAGTTTAGAATTATATAAGGTGTAATTTATCACACTAAATTTTGTCGCCACTTTAGCAAGCATAAATTGTTTTATCAAAATTCCAACTAAAGTAGAGATTACAAATATTCGAGGAGGAAGAAGAAATCTCTACCCATGTAGAGATGCCCCTAGAGAAGAGTCCAAAATATTCAAAAATATGTTGCTAGGATGTTTCATGAAAATCATGTTAGTTGCAAACAAACATGATATATGAAAAACCAAGTAACAACATATGACAGGCACTAAGATAATAGATAATGATTAAAAGATAAATAAAGTTTGCTAGTATGGATAACACATTGTGCTAGATAATCATATGATAGGGTGATCTTAGATAAAGTAGGTTGGCCCTAACAAAAGGTGATAAGATCTAGTGGTTTGGACCACACCAAGACAAACAAGATAATGGTTTAGAGATTTTTCCAGTATGGGTAACAAGTTATACTATATAGCCATACAATAGGGCCACCTTAGATCAATAGGTTTGGCCCCTACTAATAGGCAAAAAAGATGATTGATTTCATTCGTATGGGTAGCAAGTTATGATAGATAGCCATATGATGGGGCAAAATTAGATCAAGTGGATTGCCCCTCACTAGTAGGAAAACTAGATAATGGATCAAGTGGTTTGGCCCCCACTAATAGATAAACATGATAATACAAAATGTAGATGTGATGATGCAGAAATGCAAACATGCAAAAATGTAAAAATATGAAAGTGAGGAATGTGAGATAATGAGGTTCTTATTCCAATTCCATCTTGGTGCTCAAACAATAATGTATAGATATGCACAATGTGTCTTGGAAGTTAAAGTTGAGTTAGGATTAAGGATAAATCGAGATAAAATAATAAAGGGCACATCAAGAATCAAGGGATCAAATAACAGTGTGGTGATGTAATAAAGTGGAATGAGAGCCATAATATTGAGTTAAATATTAATTAATTACAATAAAGATCCTACAATGCATAGAGGAAACAAAAATACTAAAATAGGTGCTAGGAGTCTGAAGTTGGACACACTGATAAAGGTGTACAATTTACAATGCTACATTTAGCCCCCACTTTAGAAGAGTATGATCTTGAGATCATACTCTCAATAAATTAGAAATTAAGAGATAGAGCATCTAAGAGAAAGGTAAACTAGAAATAGGATAATTTTTAGGGATAATCAAGCCCTGAAACATAAGATCATATCAATCAATCCAAATAACCTTCAAGTATATATACAAAAGAAAATAGTGGTAGCACTAAAAAAAAAAGTTCAAAGTCAACTAGTTGAAGGGACCTTGATAATCAAAATGTCTAAACTACTAATATCATTATTGGCATGTTATTCTAAGAGCACAAATGAGCTTATAGAAAGAACAAGGGTGTGCACCAATTAAAAGAACAATAAACCATGATCCAACACTAGAAAAGTGTGTTATGATATTGGTTCATGCAAGAGAAAGAAGGAATATGAATTTTGTGAGCTAGCAAGTCATGAAATGCTAGGTGGTTCATGTAGGAATGAAGATTCAAAATAGTTTGGCAAGTCGTGTTATGCTAGTCCCACTTATCTTGCTAAAATGTCATCTAGTTTCAACAGTTAATAATTTCATCTAAGACTTTGGTCTAGTTTTGAGCACAAAACAACTTGTATAAGAGATGCAATTGAAAAATGATGTGTCTATTTTCAAGAATAAAAATATCTTCTTTAAGACTTAGGTTTGGTTTCAAGCATGTACACGTTGTATAAGACATACAAAAAGACTGCATCTAGTTTCAAGAATGAAGCATCTCATATAAGAGTTTGGTCTAGTTTCAAGAATGTACACCCCATATAAGGCATACAATAGAACAACCTAGCAAGGTATTATACAAAAAAATATGTAACTTGAATTGAAAAATATGCTACAAGGAGGTCATGATGCATGCCCCCTTAAGATTTGAACATTACACTATGTTGATGTCTTAAGGAAGATAGAAACAAGGATACAAACCTTCATCACCAAGGAGATATCCTTTAGGAAACAATGTACATAACTCCAAGCTAATGAGAAATGACTCTTCTATGAAAGGAAAAATATAGTTGTAAAAGTGATATCTTGCAAGAAGTGTAAAGGGATCCTTGTAAAAAATAAAAGAGGAAGAGATCATTATCTAAAGAAATTCACCTCCAAAAAATAGATGGGGTCTTTGATAAAGATAGTATCTTTGAAAAGGAGGAGACTAAGACTACACAACTTCTTCCATTGCTAGGAAAAAGTGGATCCTTAGTGAAGAATTATACTCATCCACTAAGAAGAAATTATTCATAAGAGATTTACCATTTAAATCAAAGAATGGGTCCTAAAAAAGGAACAAACATGCACTCTCATGTAGGATAATTCTATGCAAAACATGATATTAAATTATGAAAGATGCAACTCAACAAAGGAAAAGGCAATCTTTGGAAAAAGAGAGAGAATTGAAATATTATTCTTGTTAGATAGTTCAAATAACCGGAAGACAACTAAGAGGGGGGGGTGAATTAGTTGTCACTAGATTATTGGAACCTTAAGCAATTTAAACTTTTAATACCAGAACCCAAAAGATCAATACTAGAATGCATAAACCAAATACCGAAATAGTAGATAAACCAATTAAGCATAAACAATAATCATAGAATAAATACCATCCACATGACACCAAGATTTATACGTGGAAAACCCGATAAAGGGAAAAACCATGGTGGGAAGCCTATCCATAGTTAGATAATACTTCTGCAATAAGTATACGAATTAAAATTTGGGGGTCTGCACTTGCAAGAAGACCAATGGCCTAGAGTGTACTTCTCATCACAAAAGGAGTCTCACTGACTACATAGAAATCTAGACTACAATCCAAAAGAAGGAATGAATTGCAAAGATAGCATCTCCTATGCCTGAATACAGTTCCAGTTAAGCTCAATACCAGAGGACTAAATCATCTTACATAAACCCAATTCGATGACCAATGATCAACCAAATCCTCTACCTGAAAGATTATTACATTATTCACTACTTACATATCCATATCGCATACCATGATGATCTACAATGAGATCTTACATCATATATATACAAACCCTCGCCTACAAACAATAAAGTTGGCCACCAGATAATAAAACAATTACATAATTACAAAACATGTTGGCTAGAGACCAAATAAATAATATCCAACTCATAAGACATCCCGAAAACACATCGAGAGGTCCAATCCACACATTACATTAAGTTAGTCCATAACCTAGATACACTGAGACCCATTTTAGGTCCACATGCTAAAACAATGATCTCAATCAACCAAGTCTCGAACATGATCACCATCAGCATCCTGAATCTCGACCAGAAGCCAAACCAAAACCACTTATACAGTTCATCAAAGATCATCATCAAAGCTCTATCGGTGAAACCCTCGCCGGAACCACAAACCAAGGTTTCTAGCAAACAGGATAGTATCCGATCACCAGAACAAAACCAACTGACTGAACATGAATCTAAGTAGAATGAATAAACCAATTCCATAACCAAAACATACTGGATCATACCGTATCATGCCGGATCCAATCCAGCCAAAAACCAAATATCCTACCGGGACTAGAAGGGTGTCGGTAAAGCATCCAAAACTGCTAGTGTTGACATCAATGCAACACATAATCAAATCCTCCAAAAGGCCAACAATCTCCCCCTTTGTCATTGATGGAAACACTAGATGTGAAAAACATCCAAGTGCCAAGAAATGTTAAACAAGTCTCCCCCAATGGAAGACAACCAACAATCTCCCACACAAAGATATAGTAATGAAGTTCTAAAACAAAGACCAAACTCCCCCTTTGAATGATACCTCTGTATAGCTCTAATTTTCACATATATCTCCTCCTTTAACATCAATGCTAGAAATATGACAAAAATATCAAAGCAAAAACAAAAACCACTAAAACACAAGGCTAACTACTCCCCCTAAGTAGTAGCATCCACACATCAATGGTGGAATGAATAATATATCTGATAATACATATCAGACTGATGTCAAATAATATCTATTAGTTCTCTATCGGAGGGGTAGAAATCCCTAATCTATCTCTCAGGTACCTAAATGATTCTTTAGGCAAAGGTTTAGTAAAAATATCTGCAATCTATTCTTTAGTGTTCACATAAACCAATCTAACTTCATTTTCTTCCACCTTCTCCTTCAAAAAGTTATACTTGATAGATATGTATTTTGTCTTAGAGTGAAATACCAGATTCTTTGATATGTCAATAGCAGCAGAGTTATCACAATGAATAACTACCGGTCCAGTGCAATGCACTTTAATGTCTTTCAACATTTGCTTCATCCATAAAACATGTGTATAGTTAGTAGCAACAACAACATACTCAACTTCAGCAGTAGATAAAGAAGTACATGATTGTTTCTTGCTGATCCATGAAACCAACTTCTTTCCAAGAAATAAAGCTCCACCAGAAGTACTTTTCCAGTCATCAACATCACCAGCCCAATCTACATCTATATATGCGCATAGAGTAAAGTCATCATCCTTAGGGTACTACAAACTATATTCAGATGTACCTTGCAAGTATCTAGAAATTCTTTTCACCACACTCTAATGATTCTCTCTAGGATCACTTGGATATCTAGATGCAATACAAACAACATTCATTATGTCAGGCCTAGTCTGAGTCAAATAAAGAAGACCTTCAATCATAGACTTGTATCTTGTAGGATTTATCAGTGTAGAAACATCTTTCCTTGTCAATTTATCAATTGTAACCATAGGAGTACTTACTGGTTTACAATCTACCATACCAAATTTCTTCAACAATTCCCTAGCATACTTAGTTTGATAGATGAAAATACCTTTATCAGTTTGAGTAATTTGCAAACCTAAGAAAAATTTCATTTCCCCAATCATAGCCATTTCAAATTCTTTCTCCATATTCTTAAAAAATTCCATGCACAACTTATCTTCACCTCCAAAAATGATGTCATCAACAAATACTTTAGTAATCAATATATCATCATCAGTGACTTTATAATTAGATTATTGTCAGCATTACCTTTAGTGAATCCAAGATTAAAAATATATTTATCTAACCTTGCATACCAAGCTCTAGGTGCCTGTTTTAATCCATATAAAGCTTTCCTTAACTTGCAAACCATGTTTGTATCATCTGAAAGTGAAAAACCATCAGGTTGTTCAATATAAACTTCATCATCAAGATACCCATTAAAAAATGTACACTTGACATCTATATGATAAACCTTGTAATTTTTATGTGCGACATAGGCAATAAATAATCTTATAGCTTCAATCCTAGCTATAGGTGCAAAAGTTTCACCATAATCAATTCCTTCCTTTCGAGAATATCATTTACAAACCAATCTATCTTTATTCTTTACCACTTGTCTATCTCCATTCATTTTATTCCTAAAAACCCATTTAGTTCCAATAACATTCTTATTTTTAGGCCCAGGAACTAAAGTCCATGTGTTATTCTTCTCAATCTAATCTAATTATTCTTCCATAGCTTTCAACAAGCATTCATCTTTACATGCTTCAATTACTGATACCAATTCAACTTGAGAAATTAAACATACCTCATTAGATGCCAATCTTCTTCTTGTCATCACTCCATTGTTCTTATCCCCAATGATCTGATCTTCTGAATGATTCAACCTCCCATACCTAGGAGTCTTCTGACTCTCTGTTCCTCTTCCAGTTTCATCAGTTACTGTTGAATTTTCTGATACTGCTAGGGTAACCGGTTCAACATTATGTTCGGGTAAAGGTGCTACCAGTTCAGTTACGATCATTTCCACTGCCGGTTCTTGCTCATAAACTCTTATTTGACTTTTTTTTAGCTCATCCACCTTGACATTAGCACTCTCCACAATTCTCTGCAATCTCTTGTTATAGCATCTATATGCCTTACTTTCATTAGAATAACCAAGAAAAATGCCTTCATCACATCTAGGATCAAATTTGCCAATGATATCATCTCTCCTGATATAAAATTTACTACCAAAGATTCTGAAATACTTAATTGTAGGTGTATTGCCAAACCATAATTCATAAGGTGTCTTACTAGTTTCTCGTTTGATTTGTTCTTTGTTGAAAGTATAAACTATTGTGCTCACTACTTCTCTCCAGTAGATATGAGGTAAACTAGCTTCCATCATCATTGTTCTAGCAGAATCCAAGATAGTTTTGTTCTTCCTTTCCACAACTCCATTCTATTGAGGTGTCCGAGGAGCAGAAAATTGTCTCCTTATATCATATTTCTCACAAAAGTTAGTAAACTCACCAGATGTGAATTCTCCACCATGATCTGACCTTAAACATTTAATCTTCAATCTTGTCTTTGTCTCAACTTTAGCTTTAAAGATTTTAAACTTTTTGAAAAGCCTCAGATTTCTCCCTTAGAAAAGTAACCCACATCATTCTAGAATAATCATCAATAATTACAATAAAATATCTATCACCTAGAAAACTTTTAACTCTAGCAAGGCCACACAAATCAGTATGAATAAGATCAAGAACATCATTAGATTTATCTTGTATACTCTTAAAAGAGGTTCTGACATGTTTTCCCATTTGACATTCTTTACATACCGGATTATAGGGCTTCACAATTTTAGGGATATCTCTAACTGCCTTAGTTGAACTGATCTTTACAATGCAATCAAAATTCACATGACATGGCCTTTTATTCCATAGCCAACTCTTGTCAATTTGTGCAATCAAACATGTCTTCTCACTGGATTTCAAATAAAATATATTACCTTTTGTCTATGTACCAGTTGCAATCTCCAAACTAGATCTATTAATGATTTTGTATTTTCTATCCTTGAACTGTAATTGAAATCCCTTATCCATCAGTTGTCCTACACTCAAGAGATTATGCCTTAAACATTCAAGATAATAAACATTGTCAGTATTGTGCTTACCATCCGATGATATAGTTCCTTTTCCCTTGATCATTCATGCTTTTTTATCTCTAAATATAACTAGACCACCATCAAATTCTTGCAAAGATAGAAACTTCCCTTTATCTCCAGCCATATGATGTGAACATCCACTATCAATTGCCCATTCATCCTTATCTTCAATTTTAGTAGCAAGTGCCTTCTCTTCAGGTACATTTTCTTTCAATGCCAGAACATCTTCCATGATAGCCAGGAACACCCATTCCTTTCCATTGTCAGAACCACTAGCAGAGTCTTGTGTCAGTTCATCTTCAGAATCAGTCACACCTTCCTCATCTACTATGTAGCATATGTCTCTATTTTTCATGTACTTATACTTGTTTTGATATCTAGGGTTAGGCTTAAAATATCTTCCAACTCTCTCTTCAAATCTTGAATTCCTTTAAAATATATGCAAAATGACCTATCTTATTACATGCAAAACATTTAAAAGGTCTTTTTCCTTCATACTTACTTCCTACCAGTCCTTTACATACTATTCTAGCAAATAAGGCTTCAAGTTGTTCAAATTATTCATATTCTCTCTTCATATCATCCAATTCCTTTGCATACAAAGCTTTCTAATCTTGCTTACCGGTTGATGATATAGATGCATGAAAATTAGGTTCAAACTTCACAGCTCTAGAAGGTCCAAATTCTTCAAGCTCAAAAGTAGATAATTTCCCAACCAAGGTATCTCTATTGATATAAGTATTAGCCATTATTCTTAATTCATTAATTGCAGTAGCCTCCATGTTGTAAGTCTATGGTAAAGCTCTCAGAACTTTAGAAACTATTTCATCTTCACTCAAAGTTCCACCACAAAATTGAACTCCCATAACAATCTCATTTACCCTTTCCATGAATGCAATGATCCTTTCATCTTCTTCCATCTTCAAGTTTTCATATCTCACCTAGTAACTATCAAGTTTAGCAATATTCATAGTAGGGTCACCTTCATTAAGAATCTCCAACTTGTCCCATATAGCCTTTGTAGATGATTTGTCAGTTAGTCACATTATTTGCTGATCAGAAAGTGCACACAAGAGGGTTTCTCTTTCTCTACAATCATTCTCAAGCTCCTTATCCAAGTATTCCAGAGGTGGATTGTCAGATTTTGGATTATGAGGTGTAACACCATTCTCTATAATTTGCCAAATCTCCTTACCGAGACATCTCAAATGAGTGTCTATTTGAATCTTCCATACTATGTAATTTGTTGAATCAAGCCTAGGAATATCTCTCTGAAAGATAGCTCCAGATGAACTAGATGAACTTGCACTGTTAGTCACCATAGGATCTTCCTCAAGTGGTTGAACTTCTGCAAATAGGACCAGAGCTCTAATACTAATTGTTAGACATTTGAAATAACCGAAAGACAACTAAGAGTGGGGGGTGAATCGGTTATCACCAGATTACCGAAACCTTGAGCAATTTAAAATTTTAATGGCAGAACCCAAAAGATAAATGCCAGAATGCATAAACCAAATACTAAAATAGGAGATAAACCAATTAAGAATAAACAATAACTAAAGAATAAATACCATCCACATGACACCAAGATTTATGCGTGATAAACCCGTTAAAGGGAAAAACCATGGTGGGAAGCCTACTCATAGTCAGATAATACTTCTACAGTAAGTATGTGAATTACAATTGAGGGGCCTACACTTGTAGGAAGGGCAATATCTTAGAGCACACTATTCATCACAAAAGGAGTCTCACTGACTACATATAACTCCAGACTACAATCTGGAAGAAGGAGTGAACTGCAAAGATAGCATCTCCTATGCCTGAGTATAGTTTTGGTTAATCTCAATACCGAAGGATTAAATCTTCTTACATAAACCCAATTCGATCACCAATGATCGACAAAATCCTTTGCCTGGAGGATTATTACATTATTCACTCCTCACATATCCATATCCCATACCATGATGATCTACAATGAGATCTTACATCATATATATACAAAACCTCGACCACAAACAATAAGGTCATCCACTAGACAATAAAACAATTACATAATTACAAAACATGTCAGGTGGAGACCAAACAAATAATATCCAACCCATAAGAAATCCTAGAAACACATCGAGAGGTCCAATCCACACGTTACATTAAGTCTGTCCATAACCTAGATACACTAGGACCCATTTTAGGTCCACATGCTAAAACAATGATCTCAATCAACCAAGTCTCGAACATGATCACCATCAACATCCTGAATCTCCACTAGAAGACACACCAACACCATTTATACAATTCATCAAAGATCTTCATCAAAGATTTGTTGGTGAAACCCTCACTAGAACCACAAATGAAGCTTTCTAGCAAACAAGATAGCATCCGATCACCAGAACAAAACCAACTGACTAAACATGAATCTGAGTAGCATGAATAAGACAATTCCATAACCCAAACATACTGGAGCATACCGGATCATGTCGAATCCAATCCAACCAAAAACCTAACATCCTATCGGGACCAAAAGGGTGTCAGTAAAGCATCCAAAACAACTAGTGTTGACATCAATGACAAAACATCAATGTAACACATATCAATTCTCCAAATGGCCAACAATTCTTACCCCCCAAGCATGGAGACAAAGACACCAAAGTGAGATAATTTATAAAAGAAACACTCTTCTCAAATAAAGAAAAGAGATCCTCATCAGGGATTCATTTTTTTAGAAGAGGGATGAGATCTCCAAGAATGATATATGAACATCCACAATATAGAAGGGTTTATTATAAAAGATATCATTCAATAAATGGAAAATGGGTCCTTAAGAAAGAGAAGTATTTGATGAATTCTTATAGACTTCCAACACTAAGGAAGAGGTCCCAATTAAGGATATGCACTCATAAGGCAAGAATAAGATCTGCATTAGGGATAATTATTCCAATAAAAGGGAGGGCATCCTTTACAAGGATATACACCTCCACAATCAATAAGAGATCTTTATAGAGGACATTACTTCACAAAGGGAAATTTTAATCTTAAGAAGGAGAGACGTTAGGAAACCGTTATTTCCCCCCAATAGGTAGGCAAGAGAAGATAAAAAAATAGGCTATATGTTTCTACCAAAGGATGATTGCACATGAAATTGTACCACCATGAATGAAAATGAACCCCCAATAGGTAAGCTACTAATGTCACATAGTGAGGAGCAACATAATAGCCACTAACTTTATTTAATTATATGATAGAGTGGACAAAGAAGTTGAATATGACATGTTAAAATATCTAAAATAAATGAAAGTAAAATATGATAAGTATTGAAATGTATTGATTAATAAAGTTGTCTCTAGGAGAAGAGTAGGCCTCTAAGTCATGTTCCTCTTGCACTCAAATTTACTCATACACAAAACAAGCCTTAGGAGAGGGACAAGTATAATTCATTAGGGCCTCATTAATATATAGAGGGTATTGGAATGGATATAATGTAAAGCCTCATAAATAGGATTTTCAATCCTATTAACCTCTCATAGAGCTTCATAAATGGGCTTGTCAATCATCATAATTTTCTTATGAGTGGGATGACTATTGAGAGATGTAGAGGATATCTAATTGAGATGAATTAATTAAGGGCTTCATTTAACATATCACATTCATCACTACTAAATATAGAATTCACGTTGAGAGATGGTCTTTGGGATGCTCTGGTGGGCTTTCAAGGATTATATCCAAGTCGAAAATAAGTTTCATGTATGTTATTTTCTAAAGGAACTCTAATCCCTTGTTCACTTGTGCCACAAACATTACCATTGTATCCACTTTTAGATAAAATGTGGAAACCCTGACAATAAAAGGATCCCATATCAGAGAGAGATGGTGTGGCCTAGGTCTCAGTGTCATAATTAGATGAACCAGTAGAAGATTTTGAAGAATTGTTGGAAGCAGACACAAAATTACTACTAAGTTGTTTAGACAAGGTTGATTTCTTCTTAGGTTCCACCATATCATCATACTTTTTTATTCTTACGCTCTATTGGGGGGACTTGATGGTATGATGAAAGAATAAGGATCCGGTCAACTACTGAGAGGGGGGGGGGGGTGAATCAGTAGATAGAAAACTATATAAACTTTCACCAATCTCAAAATCAACCTCTCAATGCAAACTCTAAACTGATAAGTTAAACCAGTTGACTGTAATAACAAGCTAACAATAAAAAATCTCTGAAACTCTCAAAACCTTTAACTGAATCATTCAAATACTTTACTAACAGTAGTTAAAACATATTTTAGATTGCTGCCAATTAACATAATATATCAAAGTGGATTTAGCAGTTAAGTAATTCAACCATAGTAAACATAACCACAAAAGCATTCACCACTTGACAGAATATTTTTCACGTGGAAACCCAAATAGGAAAAACCACATTCAGGATGAATACCCACAAGTATTCTAAACTCTTCTGAAATTCACCCTGTTAAAGCTTTATAATAAGTCTTGTTAACAACAGATTCTGTTAGGGACCACCCAATTAAGGGATTGACTATAATGCCCTATTAGAAGCAATACCCTATAAGGAGTAACCTCGATAGAGGATTTTAAATCCAAACTAATGGATCACATGGTTAGAGGATTTGAATAATACTAAGCTTGTTAGAGCTTACCCAATTAGGGGATTTAACTATTGTAATTGTTAGAAAACAACAAGGGTTTGCTGATTTGTTTGAATAGTACTACACTTTCTTATTCAGATCCTTTTCATGCTCCTATCCACCTTTACACATACTACAGATACATAATCTAGTTTGGCAACCACACTCTCACTCTCAACTAGAAATTGCCAACTCTTCAACAAAACAACTCATCAACCTTATAAACAAAACAATAGGTCAGTAACACATCACAAACCTAATTCTCTCATAGACATTACCAACAAATTGGTTCAAGTATGACCGTTGGATTACATAAGAATAACTACACATCATTCAAGATGTTCTTGACCACTCCTTGATCACCGCTTCATCGAACACTATAACTCATCACGCGGTTTTCATTACATGCAATGAAATTTCTCATTCCCAAGATAAAAACTGTTATCTCTACGCGCCAAAAACTATTTGAAACTCTTCTCATACAACATGCATACATCATAATAATTACCGCTCATCATCAGATCATAAACCAATACAGTCAATTCACCAAACTTCATCGGTTAGGGTTTATCATATCAACAGGTAGGGTTTACCAGTTCACCTCTCCATTTCATAGAAATACCAATTCCACCACAAATTCACCTACCGGTTGCAGTTCCTTTCACTAGCTCTTCCTACTAGTTAGAAAACAACATTATAACAACATCATTACTAGTTAATTGACATCAATGACAACATAACATTTCATTAATGCAATCTTCATGCAAATGCCAACAATCTCCCCCTTTGGCATTGATGGCAATACAAGTATCAGTACCCTTGATTGCTATAATTGTGAATAGGAATCTTGGTTTACATTTTACCATCTACTCTCCTTGTCTTCAGCTGGTAGCTGGCTATAGACCTTTTTTCTAGCAATCATACAATTCTTCTCATATAGTTCTTCTCCCCCTTTGACAACAATGCCAAAGTGAAAGTAAAACATGCAATGTCAAACTTCATTGTTTAGCATCATCAACCTGCAACTTGGTGCTCCCCCAATGGAATAACTCCACTCTACACCAATCCTATTGTAAAATTCTGCAAGTAGCTCTGGGACTGATATAATCTACATCATGCTCAATTGACCTCATGAAGGGGTACAACCCCTAGCTGACTTCTAAGATACTCAAAAGTAGTCTTAGGCAGAGATTTAGTAAAGATATCTGGAAGTTGCTCCTTTGTAGAAACATGCTCCAATAACACATCTTTACTCTGCACTTTTTCCCTCAATAAATGATACTTCAATTCAATATGCTTGGTTTGTGCATGCAAAATAGGGTTCTTTGAAATATATATGGCACTGATATTGTCACATAAGATCTTTACCAGTTCTGAAATCTTCATCTTGAATCCTTCTAGAATGTGTCTCATCCAGATAGCCTAGGTACAATTCATATAAGCTTCAACGTACTCAACTTCAGCAGTAGACTATGATATACAACTCTTCTTCTTGCTACTCCATGCAACAAGTCTTACTCCAAGAAAGAATGCTCCACTGGTTGTTCGTTTCCTATCATCAACATTACCTGCCCAATTTGCATCTATATACACCTTCAAATCAAAGTTATCTGCATATAGATAGCATAATCCATAGTCAATAGTAACTTTCAAATATTTGAATATCCTCTTAGTTTCCATCAGATGTGTTTCCTTTGGGTTCTTCTGAAATCTGGAAACTAGACCAACTGCATGAGCTATATCCTGTTTGTTGTGAGCAACATACTGTAATTTCCCAATCATTGACTTGTACTCTTTTTCATCAACACATGTGGCTTCATCTTCTTTAGATAATTTACAACCTGTAACCATTGGTGTCCCAACTGGTTTACAGTCACTCATTCCAAATGTCTTTAATACCTCTTTCACATACTTAAACTGTGTGATGAAAATACCACTCTTCATTTGTTGTATTTGCAAGCTCTCCCACTATAGACATTTCAAACTCATTTTTCATCTCATTTGCAAAGTCATTACTCATGTCATCATTGCCTCCAAATATGATATCATCCACAAACACTTCACTAACCAGTATCTTATCTCCTTCAGATTTGAGATATATGTTGTTGTCTTCATTGGTTCTCTGAAAACCTATCTTCATCAGGTGTGAATGAAGCCTCTCATACCATGCTCTTGGTGCTTGCTTTAACCAATATAGTGCCTTGTGCAATTTGCATACCATGTCTTTTTCATCAGTCAAAGCATAACCATCTAGCTACTCAATGTATACTTCTTCTTCCAATATCCCATTCAAAAATGTTGACTTCACATCCATCTGATATACCTACTTAGTACCTATCACATTTTTATTCACCGATATGGGTACTAGGATCCCTGCATTGTTCTTCTCAATTTGATCAAGCTCCTCCTCCATAGCTTTGATCCAATGATCATCTCCAAATGCTTCATTAGTAGTTCTAGGCTTAGTAGTGGAGATCATGCAAGAATTCTCTCTAATTCTTCTTCTGGTTAACACTCCAGCATCCTTATCTCCAATAATCTAGTAAGGATTATGATTGAGTCTCACATACCTTAGAATAACATGATCATTATCTTCAGGTTCTTCTTCTTCATTATCATCATCTTCAGAATCTACCCGTTCCAGTTGAACTGGTACAACAACATTCTCTTTACCAGCTTTTGGCTTCATAGGTTCTGGTTCCAAAATCAAAATGCAAGGATCTTCATCCTTTTTCTCCAAACTGGTTTCCCCTGAGACTTCAGGATACTCATCCACTTGAACATCAACACTCTCAATAATTCTTTGTGTCCAGTTGTTATAACATTTGTAGGCCTTCCTCTTGGTGGAGTAACCAAGAAATATGCCTTCATCACTTTTAGCCTCAAACTTGCTAACATAGTCACCTCTCTTAATAAAACATTTACTGCCAAATATCTTAAAGTAACTAACATTAGGCGATCTACCATACTAGTATTCATAAAGAGTCTTATCCTTACCTCTCTTTACCAATATCTGGTTCATAGTGTAGACAATTGTGTTGATAGCTTCTCTCTAGAAATTTTTTGCTACACCTCCTTGTATCAACATCATTCTATTAGCTTCAACAACTGACCGGTTGTTCCTCTTTGCAATACCATTCTGTTGTGGTGTCCTCGGTTCAGAAAGTTGCCATTTTATAGCATTTTCTTCACAATATCTAGTCAATTCCACATAAGTGAATTCACCACCTTGATCAGTCCTCAAATACTTTATCTTCTTGCCACTTTCCTTTTCAGCTAAGGCCCTCAATGCCTTGAACCTACTAAATACTTTTGTTTTATCCTTCAAGAATGTGAGCCACATCATTCTTGAGCAATCATCAGTGAAGATCATAAAATATTTGTCACCTTGAATAATTTTTGTTCTTATTGGTCCACAAAGGTCTGTATAAACCAAATCTAACAGATGTTCTTCTAAAAATGATTTGCTCTTAAAAGGTGAGGATGTCATCTTTCCCAACTGGCATTCCTTACACAAAGCATTAATCAGTTTGTCCAACTAAGGCAAACCTCTCATTGTTTTGGACTTACTTACTTTAACAATGTTATCAAAATTTAGATGATAAAATCTCCTATGTCAAAGCCAACTATCATCTAATTTTGCAATTAAACAGTTGTTGACTTTAGGATTTAGGTGAAACAGGTTACTTTTGTTACAAGCTAGGGTTGTCGTTGCACTTAAAGATTGACCTATCAATGCTTGATACAACCACTAGACTTATAAAATCCACAAGAGGTTGTTAAACCATGTTGCGAATCTCTAGGAGGGACATTGGCCCACTACCAACAATCCCCCTCCAAGCATCACTTGATGTGGCCTACTTGATTCAAACCTATGACCAAGCTCTGATACCACTTGTTACAAGCTAGGGTTGTCGTTGCACCAAAAGATTGACTTGTCAATGCCTGATACAACCAATAGACTTATAAAATCCATAGGAAGTTTTTAAACCATGTCACGAATCCCTGTGAGGGACGCTGGCCTATTGCCAACAACCTTTAGTCTACTTGCCAGTTGCAATCAGTTCACTTTTTCTCCCATAGATTTTGCATATTCCATTCTTAAACTCTAGTGGATGTCCTCTATCATTGAGTTGAGCAACACTTAAAAGATTGTTCTTTAGTCCTTCAACCCAATAGACATCATATGCATTGCTCTTCCCATTAAGATAAATAGTTCCCTTACCTTTTACCATGCAAGGTGAGTCATTACCAAATCTCACAACTCCACCATCAAATTCCTTCAAGGTAAGAAATTTGCTCCGGTCACCGGTCATGTGGTGTGAACAACTACTATCAATTATCCAATTATCAGAATTATCTATACGAGAAACTAATGCCTTCTAATCAAATGTCTCTTCTTTAATAGCTATAAAAATAATGTCTTCATTAGCATCTCCCTTAGATTCCTCATTAGTGATGCCACCATCAACTACAATAAGACAATCTCTTTTTCACTTTTCCCTTGTACTTCTTAAACTTCTCACGCTTGTGCTCATTGTCACCATTAGGATAGTTAGCTACAATATGTCTAATCTTGTTGCTTGCAAAACATTTCAAAGGTAATTTACCTTTGTACTTGCCAATACCTCTAGGCCAACAATGCTTCAAGATCAACCAAACTCTCTTCATCATCAACTTCTCTAATGGATCTAGATTCATAGCTATGACTGACTTCTCTACTTTTCCTCATAGATGGGTTAGAAATTGAAGCTCTAAATGCATCTTCAAATTTTTGAACACTACCATCATAACCATTTTATTCAAAAGCAGTAAGCTTACCAATGATAGAATCAGGAGTTACCTTAGTTTTGTTAATTGACTTTAGCTCTTGAATGGCTACAACTCGGATAGCGTAGACTGGTAGAATGGATCTCAACACCTTACTAATCAATGTAGCATCTTCCACTTTACCACCAACACTCTTGACCTCACCAACTATATCTTTGATCCTCTAACCATACTGTTGTATATTCTCACCTTCAGCCATCTGCATGTCATCAATTATTTCTCTTAGACTCTCTTCTTTGGCAATATTCACATGCTCATCACCACTATATATCTCTTCAAGTTTCTTCCATACCTCATATGTAGTCTCTAGACCATGGACATCTACATACTGTGCATCAGACAAAGAACTAATAATAGCCTCTAGTGCTTGATTATTTTCTTGTTTCTCTTTCTTCTAATCATTAGTCATAATCCCACTAGGTGTAACATATTGAATACCAACATGTTCCCAGTATTGACTTCCTAGACTCTTGATATAAATTTTCATTCTATCACTCCATATCTTGTAGTTCTCTCTATTAAAATTAGGACCTTCCTTCTTCATCATGTTCAACAAGATCTTTACCTCAAGTTGTTAGGTTTAGACCTTAGAGGACCTGAAATGCTTTGATACCAATTATGATAGTTTTTATACTAATATGATTAGTATAGATGCCAAGCTAACAAGATGAGGGGGGGGGGGTGAATCATACAAACTTAATCTTCCATAATAAGAACAGATTCAACCTTGGTAAACATATCAGAAAAACTGTAAAGCATGCAGACTTATAAACAGATAAGATCACAAAACATATAACACCAGATTTAACATGGAAACCCAAATAGGGAAAAACCACTGTGGGATTTCGGACCCACTAGGAAATATACTCTTCTAGAGTATGCTTGGTTAAAAGAAAATCTTGTTAAAGATTACAAACACATTGCTAGATGTGACCCGATTAAGGGATTTCCCTTAGATCTGTTAGGATCTTCACCTTGTTAGAGGTGACCTTGTTAAAGGATTTCAAACACTCAATTTGAATGTCACCTTGCTAGAGGGTTTTACAAATAAGACTGTTAAGTCCACTCGGTTAAGATATTTTCTGTCACTTTACAAAATAATAGTAATAAAAATCTATCTGCAACTTCACATCTAAAAATGCTAAAGCAAATTCTTATTTGCTCAATACAATCTATTCATAGGAGTTATCTTGTCCCTCTGCTGGGCTCTATACTCTATTATCAAAACAGATCTTCAAGCTTCTATGGTCGATAATCACTATGTAGCATTCCTGTGCTTACACTTGCCCGCATACATTTTTTATCAACAGTTCTTTATTTATAAACAATTTGCCAACCACTTAATCTCCTTGATCACATTTCCCATGATCAATCATAGCCATCATATCTTCAAACTTGACCAGATTCAATGTATCCTTCGATCTAAAAATGTTTTACCTCACCTTGGAACTTGCATACATTCCTTGGAACTTGTGCTAAGGTATTGCGGTTCAATCTGAGCTGTAGATCTTCCTGCTGATCTTCCATTGCCATAGATTCTTTAACAAACTTCATGCATGGCTTACCAATCATTTAATCAACTCCAGCTCATCAACTTCCTTCATTAAATAATACTTCTATACATTTATTGCATTCAGTTATTACTCGGTTGCAACTCGATGAATACTAAACTTTACTCAGTAGACATTCTGCCTTCATTAATCGATAGCGATAACCTTAGGGTTTACCGACTAGGTTCCTTAGGGTTTACCGACTAGGTTCTTTGCTCGGTAACATAGTATAGTATTAACTTTACAAACAATAGCATATGCAAGACATCAAAATAATCTAAACATCATGATCTCGTCATTGTCTAACTCAGTAATAGTTGCCCATTAAATAACTTATTCCTCCCCTTATTCATTACATTCTTTCTATGTCTTTTACCAACATCTTTATACTAATCAAATCATACTACTTAAGATATGTCAACATCATACTGAATCAGAAAATCAATTTCTTGACATCAATGAAAAAATAATAATGTTAAGATAGTGAACATCCTTAATCAGTTATATCCATAGTTATCAACAACCTTCTCAATATCCTTATTGAAATACCAACAATCTCTTATTGTAATTGGAATGACAACAATCTCCCCCTGTGGCATTAATGGCAAAACCAATTGATTTGACTTTGAATGATTTGGATTGCTATGAAATGCTGAGATGCTCTCCCCCTGTCATTAATCTTCTCCCTAGTTCTGAAATGTAGACTTCTCCCCCATTCATTAGTCTTCTCCCCCTTTGACAAAAATGCCAAAAATGAAAAGAACTAAAACATAATTTCTCTTGCAGAGAAGTGAATTCCTTACTGTCATGTATCTACTAAATCTCGGTCTGAGCATTATGTATTCAATTCCTGTTTCCTGTTATTGTTTCCTGCACAACTTTAGAAAACTTCCTAAAGTGTGTAAATCAACATCAACTCTTAAAAGATATTCTGTAGAGTCATCGAATTGATGCTTTCACCGAACTCGGTCAGTGAATGGAAGATAGGGGTAGGACCCCTAACTGACTTCTAAGATAGTCAAAAGTGTCCCTTGGTAGTGGTTTGGTGAAGATATCTGCTATTTGCTCCTTTGTCCTAACATACTCCAACACCACTTTCTTTTCTTGAACTTCTTCTCTAAGATAATGATATTTGATAGAGATGTGCTTTGTCTTAGAGTGCATTACAAGATTCTTTGAAATATTTATGGCACTAGTATTATCACAAAATATGGTTACTGGCTTGGTAACTTGCTCATTTATGCCTTCCAATAGTTGTTTGATCCATGCTATATTGGTACAGTTTAGTGCTACAGCAACATATTCAGCTTCTGTTGTTGACTATGAAACACATCCTTGTTTCTTGCTAAGCCAACTCACTAGTCTTTCTCCTAAAAAGAAAGCTCCTCCACTTGTGTTTTTCCTGTCATCAATGTTGCCTGCCCAATCAGCATCAGTATAAACCTTTAAATCAAAGACATTTCCTTTCCGATATACTAAGCCATATTCTTCAGTGCCCTTCAAGTATCTAAAAATTCTTTTGATTGTTGTCATGTGTGTTTCCTTGGGATCTGCAGAGAATCTTGCAACTATTCCTACTGCATGTGCTATATCAGGCCTACTGTGAACAACATATTGCAACTTTCCAATCATAGATTGGTAAAGTGTTTCATCTATAGATGCAGATCCATCATTCTTTGATAGTTTATAGTTGGTAGTCATAGGAGTACTTATTGGTTTTGAATCCTCCATACCAAATTTCTTCAAGATTTCCTTTATGTACTTGGATTGGGTAATGAAAATCTCATCTTTCATTTGTAGTATCTGTAAACCTATAAAATACTTTATCTCACCAATTAATGACATCTCAAATTCTTTGTTCATTGCATTTCCAAAGTTTTTGCATAAAGAGTCATTTCCACAAAAGATAATATCATCAACAAATATGGTTGAGATCAGTATTCCATTCTCATCATTTTTCATGTACATATTGTTGTTTTCACTTGTTCTTATAAAACCAATTTTGATCAAATATGAATGCAATCTTTCATACCATGCTCTTGGTGCTTGTTTCAAGCCATATAAAGCTTTATTCAATTTACATACCTGATCATTATTTTCTCCTTCAACAAATCCTTCAGGTTGTTCAATGAAAACTTCTTCTTCTAATATACCATTCATAAATGTAGATTTGACATCCATTTGATATACCTTAAAATTTTTGAATGCAGCATATGCCAACAATGTTCTTACTCCTTCAAGTCTTGCCATAGGTGAAAAACTTTCACCATAATCAATTCCTTCTTCTTGAGCATAACCTTTGCAAACTATTCTTGCTTTATTTTGAATAACCTCACCTTTTTCATTTAGCTTGTTTCTGAAAATCCACTTTGTACCGATTACATTTTTGTCCTTCGGTCTTGGGACCAGCGTCCATGTGTCATTATTCTTGATTTGATCAATCTCTTCTGTCATAGCATTTATCCAATCTTCACTGTTAAATGCCTCTTTCACTATCCTCGGTTCAAATTCAGATATCAGACATGTGTTTTGTCTCAGTTTGTTACTTGTCATCACTGGATCATCCTTATCTCCTATAATATGACTTGATGCATGATTCCTTCTAACATACTTAGATAATACAGGCTTGGTAGACTCTGTAAGTTCTTCTTCATCACTCAGTAACTCGATATTTTCTTCATTTTCTTCAGCAATCTTCTCAATAGGACTTCTCAGTTGAACATAGACAAATCCTTCATAATCTTTTGGTTCTTTGGAGCTTCCTTCATCATTTCTGTCTGTAAATTCATCAATTTTCACATTTGCACTTTCTACTATTTTGTTAGATGATTTGATCAGACATTTATATGCTTTGCTTCTAGAAGAGTAACCTACAAATGTACCTTCTTCACTTTTCTAATCAAACTTGCCATTTCTATCATCTTTGTGTACATAACATATACTTCCAAAGATTTTAAAATAACTTACATTGGGTTTCTTGTCATACTAGATTTCATAAGGTGTCTTCAAAGTTCCTTTCTTCAGTTGTACTCGGTTCAGGGTGTAAACTGCTATGTTTATTGCTTCTCTCCAAAATGTTTGTGGCACATTCTTTTCAATCATCAGGGTTTTGGCACAATCCACAATAGATCTATTTCTCCTCTCAGCTATTCCAATTTTGTTGTGGGGTTCTCGGTGCAGAGACTTGCCTTTTAATACCATGATCATTGCAGAACAAGTTGAACTCATCAGATGTGAACTCTCCTCCTCTATATGATCTAAGACATTTCAGTTGTCTACCTATCTTATTTTCAACTCTTTCCTTATACCACTTAAACATTTGAAAAGCTTTTGATTTTTTTTTTAAAAACATTACTGACATCATCCTTGAGTAGTCATCCACAAATAATATGAAATATTTATCACCATAGTAACTGTGAACTTTCATAGGACCACAAAGATCAGTATACACAAGATCTAAAATTCCCTTAGAAGTGTAGGACTTACTTGTAAAGCTTGATCTTGTAATGTTTCCCATTTGGCATCCTCGGCACATAGCATTCATAGGTCTTTCAAGACTCGGTAGCCCTCTTACTTGGTGCTTCTTACTTATTTTGATCAGATTATCAAAATTTACATGAGAAAACCTTTTATGCCATAACCAGGTATCATCTATCTTTGCATATAAACACTTATTCCAAGTTGAGTCAAAGTGAAATGTGTTACCTTTTGTTTGTGTCCCGGTAGTAACTAACTTTCCATGCTTGTCATAAACATTGACAATTCCTTTTTGAAACTCTATTCGGTAACCTGTGTTGTTTAGCTATGCTACACTCAACAAATTGTATTTAAAACCTTCAACCCAATAAACATCATTACATTTAGCATTGTCATGAAGTGTTATAGATCCTTTACCTCTTACTAGACATGGTGCATCATTACCAAATCTCACAAAGCCTCCATCATAATCTTCTAACATAACAAACTTGTGTTTATCACCTGTCATGTGATGTGAGCATCCACTATCTATGATCCAAGAATCATTAGTATTTATATGAGATATTAAAGCTTTTTCTTCATACCTTTCTTCATCTAATCCATCTTTGATAGCCACATAAACAATTTCCTCTGTATCAGTTTCATCTAATTTGTCATCATTAGATTCCTCATCAGCTATTAAGCATGTCTTTTTATCTCTTCTCCTGAAGTCTCGGTGTCCTCTGTAATGATTATCTTTCTGTCTGTCATCTCGGTAATCTCTCTTTTCACTAGATTCTTTGTCAGGATAGTTAGAAGCCATATGTCCAATTCTATCACAATTAAAACATTTCAAGGGTAACTTTCCTTTGTACTTACCTTTTCCTCTTGGTAACCTTCTGGCTAATAGTGCTTCAAAATCTTCTTGCTTTCTGATTTCCTCATACAGTTTGTGTACCTCCTCCATGTTTTTGCGAAATCTTTCACTTGCTCCATTGTGATTCCCTTCAGAATACTTATACTTTCTATCATTTTAATCATCAGATTCATCAAGATGGAAAGAACTAAATGCAGATTCAACTTTATTTACCGATGACCCACTGTTATCAAAGTTATTTAACTCAAATGCATGTAGCTTACCAATAGTAGCATCTAGAGAAACTGGCATATTGGGTACAGACCTCAATTCATTGATTGCAGAGACTCAGATTGCATAAGCTGGTAGAAGGGTTCTTAACAACTTACTTGTTACATCCTTTTCTTCAATAGTTCCACCTACTCCTTTTATTTGATTGACAATATCCTTTAGTCTTGTACTGTACTGGATTATGTTCTCACCTTCATTCATCTTCATAGATTCAAGTTGTCCTCTTAGACTATCCACTTTTGCTCTTTGAACATGTTCATCTCCACCATACACAGATATGAGCTTATTCCACATTGCCTTTGCATCATTGCAGCCTTCTAGGTCATTAAACTCTAAGTCGATCAATGCAGATGTTATTTCAATCATTGCTTGGATATGTTCTTGCTTTGCCTTTATCTCTTCCATTGTCAATGGAGAGGTGCTAGGTGCGGTGTAGTCATTCTCCAGATAATATATAACATATTCTCCTACTCCTGATAGGTGCAGCTTCATCCTTTTTTGCCATGTAGAGAAACTAGACTTGTTCAGCTTCAGTACATCCCTCTTATACATCTTTGGATCTTTGCCTCAAGTAATTTTAAAAATTTTCTCCCGAAGTCCAAAGCTCTAATACTAATTGATAGTTCTGATACTAATATGATTAGTACAGATGCCAAGGTAACAAGATGAGAGGGGCAGGGTGAATTATACAAACTTAATCTTCCGTAATAACAACAGATTCAACCTCGATAAACATATCAGAAAAACTGTAAAGCATGCAGACTTATAAACAGATAAGATCACAAAACATATAACACCAGATTTAACATGGAAACCCAAATAGGGAAAAACCACTATGGGATTTCAGACCCACTAGGAAATATACTCTTCTAGAGTATGCTCGGTTAAAAGAAAATCCTGTTAAAGATTACAAACACATTGCTAGATGTGACCCGGTTAAGGGATTTCCCTCAGATCTGTTAGGAGCTTCACCTTGTTAGAGGTGACCTTGTTAAAAAAATTCAAACACTCAATCTGAATGTCACCTTGCTAGAGGGTTTTACAAATAAGACTGTTAAGTCCACTCGGTTAAGAGATTTTTTGTCACTTTACAAAATAACAGTAATAAAAATCTATCTGCAACTTCACATCTAAAAATGCTAAAGCAGATTCTTATTTGCTCAATACAATCTATTCATAGGACTTATCTTGTCCCTCTGCTGGGCTCTATACATTGTTATCAAAACAGATCTTCAAGCTTCTGTGCTCGGTAATCACTATGTACCATTCATGTGCTTACACTTGCCTGCATACATTGTTTATCAATAGTTCTTTATTTATAAACAATTTAACAACCACTTAATCTCCTTGATCACATTTCCCATGATCAATCATAGCCATCAGATCTTCAAACTTCACTAGATTCAATGTATCCTTCAATCTGAAAACTGTTTACCTCGCCTTGGAACTTGCATACATTCCTTGGAACTTGTGCTAATGTATTGCAGTTCAATCTGAGTTGTAGATCTTCCTGTCGATTTTCCATTGCCATAGATTCTTTAACAAACTTCATGCATGACTTACCAATCATTTAATCAACTCCAGCTCATCAGCTTCCTTCATTAAATAATGCTTCTATACATTTAATGCATTAAGTTATTACTCGGTTGCAACTCGGTGAATACTAAACTTTACTCGGTAGACATTCTGCCTTCATTAACTGATAGCGATAACCTTAGGGTTTACCGACTAGGTTCCTTAGGGTTTACCGACTAGGTTCTTTGCTCGATAACATAGTATAGTATTAACCTTACAAACAATAGCATATGTAAGATATCAAAACAATCTAAACATCATGATCTCATCATTGTCTAACTCGGTAATAGTTGCCCATTGAATAACTTATTCCTCCCCTTATTCATTACATTCTTTCTGTGTATTTTACCGACATCTTTATACTAATCAAATCATACTTCTTAAGATATGGCAACATCATACTAAATCAGAAAATCAATTTCTTGACATCAATGACAAAATAATAATGTTAAGACAGTGAACATCCTTAATCAGTTATATCCATAGTTATGAACAACCTTCTCAATATCCTTATTGAAATACCAACAATATCTTATTGTAATTGGAATGCCAAAAATCTCCCTTGTCTATTATAATGCGAAAAAATTGATGGTATGATGAAAGAATAAGGATCCGATCAACTACTGAAAGGGGGGTGTGAATCAATAGATAGAAAACTGTATAAACTTTCACGAATCTCAAAATCAACCTCTCAATGCAAACTCTAAACTAACAAGTTAAACCGGTTGACTATAATAATAGACTAATAGTAAAACATCTATAAAACTCTCAAAACCTTTAACTAAATCATTCAAATACTTTACTAACAGTAGTTAAAACATATTTCAGATTGTTGTCGATTAACATAATATATCAAAGTGGATTCACTAGTTAAGTAATTCAACCATAGTAAACATAACCACAAAAGCATTCACCACTGACACAATAATTTTGACGTGGAAACCCAAATGGGAAAAACCACGGTGGGGATGAATACCCACAAGTATTCTGAACTCTTCTGAATTTTGCCCTATTAGGAGCCAATCCTGTTAAAGCTTTACAATAAGTCCTGTTAAGAACAGATCCTGTTAGGGACCACCTGGTTAAGGAATTGACTATAATGCCCTATTAGAAGCAATACCTTGTAAGGAGTAACGTCCATAGAGGATTTTAAATCCAATCTAATGGATCACCTAGTTAGAGGATTTGAATAACACTAAGCTTGTTAGAGCTTACCCGGTTAGGGGATTTAACTGTTGTAATTGAGAGAAAACAATTTAGGGGTTTGTTGATCTATTTGAATAGCACTACACTTGCTTGTTCGGATCCTTTTCATTCTCCTATCTTCCTTTACACATACTATAGATATATCATCTGGTTCGACAACCACACTCTCACTTTCAACTACAAATTGCCAACTCTTCAACAAAACAACTCATCAACCTTATAAACAAAATAATAGGTCAATAACACATCACATACCTAATTCTCTGATAGAGACTACAAACAAATTGGTTCAAGTATGACCATTGGATTACATAACAATCACTGCACATCATTCAAGATGTTCTTGACATATCCTTGATCATCGCTTCACCGAACATTGTAACTCATCACATGGTTTTCATTACATGCAATGAACTTGCTCATCCCCAAGATAAAAACTGTTATCTCTACGTGCCAAAAAACATTTGAAACTCTTCTCATACAACATGCATACGTCATAATCATTACCTCTCATCATTAGATCATAAACCAATACAATCAATTCACCAAACTTCATTAGTTAGGGTTTATCATATCAATAGGTAGGGTTTACCGATTCACCTTTCCATTTCATAGCAATACCAGTTCCACCACAAATTCACCTACCAGTTGCTATTCCTTTCACTAGCTCTTCCTACTGGTTAGAAAAAAACATTATAACAACATCATTACTAGTTAATTGACATCAATGACAACATAACATTTCATTAATGCAATCTTCATGCAAATTATTAATGCAATCTTTATTTGGTGATGAAGAGTAGAAGGGATAGCTTGCATATTATTAATACAAGGTCATCCTAAGAGAAGATTGTAAGTAAGAATATCGAGCATGACTTGGCTAGGTGTAGTTAAAATTAAAAGTCCTACCTTAATAAGAAAGGTTATCTAGTACCTAAGGATTCTCTAGCAACATTGTTAAGAAGGAAGTGGTGTTGGAGGAAGCATTGGTTGAGAAATAGGAAGATAATCTAGGATAACTAGAGGAGGATTAGGTTGCCTATTGTTTCTTGTGTTATATGTGTGAGCAACTTCATTGTAACTTTCTTGAGTGATTTGTTTTGCATATTCATAAGGATTTTTAGTGGCATAACCTCCTTTCAAAGTAATGATAATTTTATTGGGAGATCAAAAGTATCATGATTATATCCACCTTTAACCATAATAATTGGTTTATTAAGAGGTTGAGAGGTTTGAGGAGTACTACCACCTAGACAACTTGATCACAGGCTTGTTAAGAGTTTCATAACTATTTGCATGTATCATATTGATCAAATATGGTTTAGGAGTATTTGAGGGAGGTCTAATATAGGAGTACTACAACCTAGAGCTCACTGCTCAATAAAAAAAGGAGTCACGGTGACTACAAAATTGCATGATTAAATCTAATGATAATGTGCTGCTAAAAATAGCATCTGCAATGTTGGATTCAATACCGGTTTAAGCTCTATCAGATACCTCTACCATAAACATTGCTTCACTTTGCTCTGCTCTTATTCATTCATAAAATAATTACATCATAATGCATATACAGTTATTTGCTCTCATATACCGCTTACTTTCATTTCCTAATTACATTTTCTTACTTACAAAATGACCTATAAGATCTCATACATATATGAGTCTTTAGAATACATCATGTCGGCTATACAAATAATATTACAATACAAAACAATATAATTTCCATGTCGGCTAGGAGTGTCGGTAAGATATTTTGTCGGTGTAGATTGGATGCCAGTGAGAATAATCTTGTAGTGCTTGTCAGTGCCAGTAAATGATGTCATTTCCGGTATAACCTATGAACCATGTTATCAGTTGGTTGCCATAAATGACAACATCAAATATTCTCATCTAAGTATATAATGCCAACCATATCTCCCTTTTGCATTGATGTTAGGACTCGGGAAGGAAAACTGAGAGGGGGGGTGAATCAGTTGTCAACTAGTTATAATAAATTATAAACCAAATGATAATTATTCCTACTTAAACTTAGTGCTGGTAAACCAAACTTAAGTGCTAGTAAAACAATTTAATAGATATAGCAGTACCAATGTAACTTAATGCATGAAACAGAAAGAGAAACAATATCCACAACACATGACATTGAGATTTTGACGTGGAAACTCGGTAAGGGAAAAACCATGGTGGGAAACCTTACCCACAATCAGATGATACTACTACAGATAGTATGTGTATACAAAAGGGGTCTGCACATGTAGAAAGACCAACTGCCTAGAGCTCACTGCTCAATAAAAAAATAGGAGTCACACTGATTGCACAATTGGATGGTTAAATCCAATGATAATGTATTGCTCAAAATAGCATCTGCAATGCTGAATTCAATACCGATTTAAGATCTGAACATGAGTGTCAAACACCTTCATAACCTTCCTTCAACCTTCAAATAATGTCTGTGTGATTCACACAAGGATCTTCTTATTTTCTCTCTTCAATATTCGAAAACACTCATCATGATGATCTTCAATAAGCTGTTACAAACATATATACAAAACCTAGGACCAAATGTATAGGTCAGCTCACTAAAGATATTACAATTAAATAAATTACAAAATAAGTCTTGATACAATACAACATGTTGGCTCAATACATTTACCATAATATCTAATCAATAAACCATCTCCATAACATGTCATGTTGATCTGGAATAGATAACATGTACCGGTCCATAACCTAGACCTATTTGCCAGTTAAGACAAATCTGTCAATCCGATTAGACCAATAAGAAAAACACCAAATTCAAACTTCCAATCCATGTCTTCGACATAACCAAATGATCTCCAAGTTATTATCATTGTCGGTGAACCATATAACTTGCTGGTGAACATATACTGGTGACTGTGCATAAGCCACTAACCATATCGGTGAGCCATATTGCCGATTCAACAGTAAACCAATATAACCATAGTGCAAAAACAATAATATAAATCTCCAAGAAGGTAAGTGTTGACATCAATGACAAAATAAATGCAACACATGAATAATTCATCCATAATACTAACAATCTCCCCCTTTGGCATTGATAGCAACACTAGATGGAAAAACATCTAAGTGCCAAAAACAGAATGCCAAAAACCAATAAACCAACAATCTCCCAAAGATAGATCAACACAAAGTTCTGAACCAGAAACAGAAACCAAAAACAAAATACATCTTTCCAAAGAGTATAATTTTTTTCATAGATATATCTCCCCCTTTGACATCAAATGCCAAAGTAGTTAAGAGTTCAAAACATAACATTCAGCCAACTACTCCCCTGAGAAGTAGCTCCCTTCATCAAAGCTGGAAAAAGATTTTTCTATTTAGTACCTACTGGTTGGATGCCAATCTTCATCATCTAAGTCTCTGCCAGTGGGGAAATTACCCTAAGCTTCTCTTTGAGATATTTAACCGGCAAATAGGTCTAGGTTATGGACTGGTACATGTTATCTATTCCATATCAGCACGACATGTTATGGAGATGGTTTATTGATTAGATATTGTGGTCAATGTATTGAGCCAACATGTTGTATCGCATCAAGACTTATTTTGATGTGATACAACATGTCGTCTCAATATATTTACCACAATATCTAATCAATAAACCATCTCCATAATGTGTTGTGCTGATCTGGAATAGATAACATATACTAGTCCATAACCTAGACATATTTGTCAGTTAAGACAAATCTGTTAATCCTATTAGACCAATAAGAAAAACACCAAATCCAAACTTCCAATCCATTTCTTCGACATAACCAAATGATCTATAAGTTATCATCATTGCCGATGAACACATACTAGTGACTGTGCATAAGCCACTAACCATACTGGTGAACCATATTGCCGGTTCAACAGTAAACCAATATATCCATAGTGCCAAAACAATAATATAGATCTCCAAGAAGATAAGTGTTGACATCAATGACAAAATCAATAGAACACATGATGAAGTCATCCATAATACCAATAGTTGAGAGGTTTGAGGAGTACTACCACCTAGACAACTTGATCACATGCTTGTTAAGAGTTTCATAACCATCCGCATGTAGCATATTGATCAAATATGGTTCAGGAGTATTTGAGGGAGGTCTAATATAGATGAAATCATCAAGTGATTCATAAAGAGGATTATCAACCTTTAACACTTCTTCATGAATAGGATTATCTTCAGATTGAATGAAAGGGAAATCCTCATAGAGGCGTTTTTCAGTGATATTGAACCCTTGTAGCCAAATAGCATTCTCTTGTTCCAAATTATCCTTACAAGGAAGGTACATTTTAGGAGAAATATCAACATCATAATTTCTAGGAGGGAGACTATTGAAAGTGTAGACACCTAAAATTAATTAAATTAATATTTAATTAATTTAAGCCTTTCTACATAATTTATTTATTTAATTATGTCTATCCTTATTCCTCTTAAAATTAATTAAATCAAATTTAATTAATTTTATCTTTATAACCTTATAATTAATTTATCAATAAATTAATTATTCCCCCATTCTACTAAAGTCATCTCAATCATTATTTCTTCTAAATCCCCTCTTAGTTAATTAATGAAAATTAATTAACCAAGTCATGTGATTCCTAGAAATCACTTTCTCTAATCCTCACTTAGCCTAATTAATTCTTCTAGAAGAATGATTATCTTCATTTGTCCACTCATTATCTCTCCTCATGTCACATCCTCCTAACTTTCCCACTTGCTCCCTAATCACTCATTAAGCCACCTAATCAATATCCTTAATCATTTGCACATCCCTAATCACCTTGATCCTTTAAAATAAATTCAAATTCTTTGAATCTCCCCATGCATCCTCTTCCCAAGGATTTCTTAATTCCTTTTCTCATTTAGTCTTCCCACAGATCTCTTATTTTGGAATTTTTAATTCTTCTCCCGTTTCTTCAAGGAATTTTTAACTCATTTTTCTCTTCCCAATGTACTTGGGAGATCTTCCCCATGTACCTTGAGAGGTGTGGAGATAAGAAATGCCTTTATGGCATATCTCTTGAATCCCAGACCTTGTCCTCTCAATCCATGTGCTCCCTCTCAAATCGATCTCAACCCTTCATTCCAAAATCAATCTTGGCCCTTCATTTTGGCTTCCTCCAATCTATAAATTGGAGTCTCATCTCCTCACAAATCATTCACTTTTTATCTAATCTTATGTTGTCCATCTAAGATCCAAAATCATACATCATGCCTTCATAATGCCCAAATCCTCTCACACTTAGCCATTGCCATCCAACCCATCCGTCTGTCAAACATTATCCAATCTTGTTGTGTAGTGGAGAGAAATCCACATATCTTCCATCAAAGGAGCATATCAAGTAGAGCAACAAGGGTGCCTCTACTTCATCAAACTCAATTTGAGGAACAAGTGAAGATTTGTGAAGGTATAATGGTATTTATTAAGTTTCTTTGAATTTTTTATGCATATTTGTATTCAAACTAACCTTATATCTTTAAGATAGTTTTCCCTTGGTTTATTTTGGCATGCTTGATGGGACCCACATCCTGATTTCTAACATTTATGTGAGTTTTTAGTGTTTTTAGCTTACAATTTTTTGCTTCCGCGTGTCGGACTACAGATCAGTGCATCTACCTCACTGGTTCAACATGTCCACTATAAAATGGTGCAAGCGATTTGAAATTCAATTTTTTTTTACTGCCATTTTGTAGGTTTTTCCTATCAGCGCGTCTACCCTACTTTAGTGCGTCCATCATAGTGTCTCTTGACACTTATATTTAGAGCTTAGATTTCATTTCTTTTTCTTTTTACTAATCAAAAGATCATAAAAATAGTAAAAAGAACCTAAAAACAATTCTAGGATAGCTTTTTAGTTTGTTTTTCATTAACTTTAGAGCATTCATTAGATTTTGGGGTTTAAGGCGAATCAATCCCTATGCAAGTGAATCAATGCCTATGCTCTAGTTCAATGCCTCTGTTGAGCCCGCAAGCCAGCATATTTTTCAAATTTTAAATTTTCAAATTCAGTTAACCATTGTGCCTAGCTCTCTATTGTGCAGCGCAAGCGCAGGCACATCAACACCTACAATATAGTTCAGCACGTCCGAGTTACATAAAATTTTGAATTTAAATTCTGTAGTTTTCAAAATTCAAATTTTCTTGCTTTCTGTTTTGTTAGCTGTGCAGACCGGCTTTAATGCATACGTAGGCACTTCAGCACATCCGCCTGTGGATCAACGTCTGCATTGTATCCTTAGGGATTATGGGTTACTAATCAAAATTTCATTTGTCCGAGGCACTATCTTAAGACTACTAATTGTTTTTTTTGTAGTGCGCTTGTCCAAGACATCCTTTTTCTCACTAAAGTACATTATTTTTGTTGCATTTTAGTTAGAAAATCATATATATATGTAGGACTAAAATGAACAATTTTTTTTTGTACATGGTGCACTTGCACGTTTAATGTTGAGTGGACCCACCATTGCACTCTAGTATCCTCTTCCCTCGCCTTTGTAGATCTTGGTTGGGGATTTCATCACCCCATAAGAGTATCTCGAATTTGGTCACATCGGGGATATCGATTTTCTCGGCATGATCTCGAGTGGGTTTTTTGAGCCACTATATAAATAAGTTGGTCAAGCGGATGGAGTGCTGAGTGAATTCAATGTATGTGGGGGTGTTCCCTACACCGATAAGATCAGTTAGAACCTTCAATGGATTGCTTCAAGAATTTGTCATTGGATTGGTAATCCCTCAAAAATTACACTAAGAACCTTGTTTAGTAGCCTAAAATCTCACATTCGTAGTGCAGGGGATGTGGATCGTACCCCGAAGTTGCTTGTCATGTACCCACTCAAGATGGGATAGGAATTCCCCATATAATAGATCCTCGGATCTTTGGGGTAAGATAATCTAGTATTTCTGAGAAGTGAGTGCACTGTAAGGGGGAGCCATTGCTACCAGAATCTCTATTTGTTCACTTTTTTGAGGTATCACTTGTGCGAGAGGCCTACTGAATGGTTTCCATCTTCTAGCCTAAGTCATGTTGTCTTCAAGTGTCTTCAATTGTGCTACACCTATGAAATCAATTTGGGCTAATCTAGCCCCCCCCATCTCTTGCACACTCATCATTGAGTGGTATACTTGGCCAATGTGCTTGTAATTGTTTGATTTCTCTTGCTAAGAATAAATAACATCCAAAACATTCCCAAATTTGACCAGACCCTTCAATTTTCATTTTGTCATTATTAAACCCCTATTGTGTCGTCTCCATTTAAGTCAAATCCCCGATCCATTTGTTGGAATTGGCATAACTTATATAGATGAGGTGATGTAGTTGAAGATGGATGACTGCATAGGTAAAGTTTAGAAGTCTATTTGTGATGAAGAGATTGAGATTCTATGAATAGATGACATGTTCAGTTATTTGTGTTATCATTGCTAGCAACTGATGTCCATTGATGGACCTAATATTTTGTTTTATCATATAAGGGATTTGGTTTACCAGAAGACAGGCTTTACCGACATAGAGCTAAAGTTTGTGAAATAGGACTTTAACTAGTAAAGCAGGGTTGTTTTGATTGGATCAGTCGATTGGTGATGATTGGTGATTTGAAGTTTGGATGGTGAACTTGTATCATGGAAAGATGTATGTGACTGCAACCATAACTTGTGAAGATTATCGGAAGGCGTGTTTCAAATTTCTAATGAAGTTTTGCTAAGGTTTTAGTAGGGTTTAAAGACCGGTGAAGAAATCATCAAACCGATAATGATTTTTGTTATGACGGTGATCGACGATAAGTCTACATGAAGTTGGTAATACGACACAACTCATGTGAAAGATTTAACTATTGTTTTGGCATGTTTCAAGGAAGATTTTCTTTGGAATCAACAAAATGCTTAGTACAGTGTTTTGAGGTTTTAACTTTGGTACAAATTGGATTTCTGTGATGGGTTATGATTAACCAATTGTTGATATTGCATTGCAATTTGTTGTAATGATCTGTATAGCGATCCATGATGATCTCTTATGATTTGAATTGTAAATTCTTTATGTAATTAGGTTTTGTGGTGGACCTAGTTAAGATGGCTATTTAGGATGACACAGTTGATGTTTATTGTGTCGGTGGTCTTAGTGAATGTGTTAAGCAGTCCAAGTGAAGTGTGATATTTTCCTGAGAGTTGTAGAGTGTTGTGTATAGCTAGATCTGATCAAGCAAGTAGAGAAGTGCAAGTAACAGATCATTCTTCCAGTGTTGTTCCCTAACAATTGCACTAGGTTAAATCCCTTAACCGGGTAGGTCCTAACATGCCTTAAACATTTAAGTCCCCTAACAGGGAAGCTCCCAAAAGAGTGTTAAATCTTCTCACGAGGTTGATCCTAATAGATCACCAAGATCCTAACCAGGCTGCAAGTCAAATCCCCTAACTGAGTGAATCCTAATAGGGTCTTCTCCTAACCAGGCGTATTGTAAGCTCCTAACAGGGCATATTTCGAAAGAGTACAAATACTTGTGGGTACTAACTCCCATCATAGTTTTTCCCTATTTGGGTTTCCACTATTAGAATTCCCAAAGATACTGAGAGGGGGGGTGAATCAGTATCTAACCAGTATAAGAATTTACTTGAATTATAACATGAAAAGCATATCAAAATTGTGTACCGGTAAACCAAAAATAATGCAATAAATAAGAACAACAACCACAACATAAGAGACACACCATAACACAGTATTTTTAATGAGGAAACCCGGTGTGGGAAAAACCTCGGTGGGATTTGTGACCCACAATATTCGCTTACAAGCCAATAAGAGAATATTACTTTTTACAATAGGGGCTTGCACATGCAGGAAGGCCAAGTGCCTAGAGTTCACTGCTTAGTTACAAAAGAAGTCTCATTGACTTACAAAAATGGATTATACAAATCCAAATTCATGTACTACTTCATATCAGCATCCACTATGCTAGATTCAATACCGGTTTAAGCTCTACAATATACATAAACCCTTATCCAATATCTGCCTTACAATTCACATATTAGATCTACATTAATCCTTCCATACCTACATATTAAATTATCTATAATGATCTCATACTTATATGATTCATATTACAATCTGCCAAGTCAGCTTACAAAAGGATTTTACAATTAAATACAAAATACATTTACACAAAATTCCTATCGGCCAGGGTGCCAGTAATCTTCCTTTTCAGTGTCGGTGAACTGTATGTCGGTGTAGAGTCTATCGGTGCCGGTGCCTACTAGTATCACATGATTGTAAGGTTGCCATCAATGACAATACCTTCAATCACCTACAATTTCTCATTGGAGTGTGCACTTGCCAACAATCTCCCCCTTTGGTATTGATGGCAACACTCATGAGAAAAATCAAAATTGTATATGCAAAAATATTTTGCCAAAATTGTGTTACCAATAACTATGTTATCAAAATGCTCCCCCTGAGCTGATGATCTCTTTCTTCTTATCATTTTTCTCATCTCCACTACTCCCCCTTTGACATCAATGACAAAGGTTGTCATTCACTATCAGTGGAGTGTGGTTCCTGCCTAGATCCTTGTAACCGGGTGGTTACAATTTGGAAAAGGTTTGCCAATACCAAATTTAGGCTCTCAGTGAACTTTTCACTATCTTTCAATGCAGCCTCTATTCTTTGAATAGTATCGATGAGGTGATGCATTTGCTCTTCTGGTGTCTTTAGTCCTTGAACAAGTGCCTCTGAGATCTATTTTCTCAAAGAGATGAGGTAGTCCAATTTGGGACTGAGTTTGCATTTAAGATCTTTTGCCTTGCCTTTTATTCTTTCCTTCTCTTTTTCCAGTTTTTCTAGTTTTTCCTCAAAACCTACTATTTCCTGCTCTGTAACTGATAATGGTTTAGATGAACCAATGAGGTTATCAGCTATATTATCAATCTCCTTTTGTACCTTACTGATTTCCTTGTCTATATCTGTTGTCAAACTGTTTGTCTTGCATGTATCTCTATAGAGCTCCTTAAACTCCATTATTGTTTTGTTTAGTGCCGGTAAAAGGGTACCAATGTGTCCCATGCACTTCTTTATTGTTTCATAAAAGAATTTCTCTTTCTCTTTGTAGACGTATAAAAATGACCATATTCCTAAATGAATATTTCATGTTCATTTCTCTATTTAATTAAATCTAATTTAATTTAATCACCCACAATCGTCTATTTAATTAAGTAAATTACTCAATACCATGGTTATCCCTTAATCATTTGTACAAGAGTTTATCCTTTGGGTTAAAACTTAATCTAATGGTTAACCCTAACTTAAGCTTAACCCTTACCCCCTAAGATAACCATGAGGTCTTCTTAGGCATTTAATGTCTCCAACCCCTTTTCTCAACCAACCTTATGTTGACATTTGTCACCATTTCATTGGTGCCAATTGCAAACATGGATTCCCAACTTTCAAACTCAACCCTTGATTAAACCTTTCAATCCTCGCCATCCATTGCCCTATTTTTGCTATAAATAGAGCTCTCATTCCTCCATTTTAACATCCAAGTCTTTAGTATCATACTTATGCTCAAATACATTCAAGCTTTCATATTTCATATATGCTCATCATTTAGCCTCTCTTTTAACTAGGAATTAGTCTAAATATGCATGTTTAGAATACTTTCTTTATCATTTAGCTCAATCATAGACTAATATACCATGTTAGGATAGTATTTATATTAACCTTGTCATCTTATAATCTAGTCTATTGCATTTCTAGATCATGCATAGCTTAGGATGCATTTCATTATAAAATAAATCGAAACATCCCTCGTTCTTGCATTTGTCATCCCTAAACCATTTTGCTCAGTGATCTGAGAGCAAAAACATTGGTTTGAGGGACCTTGGGAGATAGAGAACCATGGAACCAACCTTGGGAAGCTAAGCCATACTTCATGACTCCATAGCTTGCACCAAGAAGTCTTGTGGGTGTGTGGACAAGTCTCCCTAGAGCTCCATTTTTCACATTTTAAGTTCTATCAACCCACTTTTCCCGCATACACTCTTTATTCATTTTCTCTTTAAATGTCTCCTCATTTATTTGACCAATTATCAAAATGTTACCGGTGATGTATTTAGACAATGTGTCTAGTTGACCTAAAGAATCTTTATTGTCCACAATGCACTTGGGTGCTATCAATTTAAGAATAGGAATTGTGGCATCAATAGCCTTATAGGCTTGTGCATTACACTCTTTGATTTTCTGAATAGAATCCAATAAGACTTCCATTACATTTGTTGGTTTGAATTCTGCCATTGAAGTACCAGATGTGTACCCAATTGTTTTCACAATTTCCATCTTGCCGATTGTAGTAATAACTTTGCTTGTTTTGACCTCTGGTAGGTTAGTTTGTGTTTGCATTTATACTAGTAAAGGTTTAGGCTTTTCAACTATTGTCACTGGCATTGTCTCGGTTTGAACCTGTACCTCAACCTGTTTGTGTTCCTGTTTCTTAGTATGTGCCTCTAAGGGTTCCTCTGTGCTCTCTACTGCCGGTTTTTCTGATGAAGTCTTAGTATGCACTATCGGTTTCTCAGTTTTATCTACCAGTGCTTCTGATGATTTCCCAATGGTGTCCTCTGTCAGTTTCTTTGTCTGTGTGGTCTTTTTTGTGCTAACATTAATCTCAACATCTGCAGCCAGTGGCTCAATAGCCATATCTTTCTTCTTATCCTTAGTGGTCTCTTTATCTACCACAATATTTACCTCTTGGGTGTCTATATTCATAGTATACAATATTTCTTACTCAGGATTTGTATCCTCTTGAGGAGTCTCCATACTCTCAATTGTCGGTTGATTGTCAACAGTATGTGCCGGTGGAGTATTAGAAGGAGGTGGGGGTAAGTTATCAGTTATTTTTAGGCTTGGAGGTCCATCTACCTTACCTTTTCTCTTATCCCTATCCTTTTGATAGACTCTGATGGTCTTAGGTCTTTTAAGTTCTTCTTGTTCCTCTTTTGTAACAAAGAATATATCCCATTGATCCACAATCTCTTCTAAAATTTCATTCACTCTTCTTGCCATAAGTGCAACATGTCGGTGACTGGTTGAAAATACTGTTCGGTTGGCCTCACTGATTAATTGATCTATCTCTTCAGGTGAGTTTATTGGGTGCACTACAAGTAATTTCTCAATTTTTATCTTTTTGTCTAGCTCAACAATAGCTACCCTTCTAGCTTCTAGTCTTCTATATAAATCATTGGGTATTTCATCAACAATTTCCATCAAAAATTACTTGTATATGTCCAAGTGTCAATTTACACTATTTTCTACGATTTCATTATCATCAGTGGAAAGTGTGTTATATAGTTTGCTAATATTTTTCAGTTTACCATCCTCTGTTATTTCACTTAGGAGTTTGTCCAGTGGAGCAATATCTTGTTTTACCTTCTTCTTCTTTGGAGTCAACTTCTTAACTGGAGGCCTCACTGCCTATTTCTTTTGTCTTGTTTTTCTGGGTGTAGGTGAGGGTGTCGGTGAGGGTTTTAATATCACTTTTAGAAGAAGTTGCAACCAGTGAAAGACAAGCTTCCAGTTGAAGTCCTTCCAACTCGCTTCCCTTAATACCAGTTTTGTTTAGTGCATCTTCTTTGATAGCTTTTGCTTGTCTTGTACCTTTCCTCACTATCTATTCAGTTTTCTTAATTCTTTTTTGGGATTGAATACCACTCTCAATAGTTTCAGCATTGCCAAAGAATTTCTCATCCGGTTTTCTTGGTGCCTTAAGTAGAGCTTTTGCATATGTCTCAATTATGTTCTCATTAGCTTCATATCCCATTTCAGTTACCCAAATAGTTCTTGGGACAACTGCTTCCATCCAAATTTCATCTTTCTTTACCACAAAGCATATGTCATCTTTGTATTTGTCAATAGTTTTTTGGGACATCCGTGTTCTAGATTTCATCTTTGCCTTAAATGCTTGGAAATATTCATTGATGTTCTTATCTTTGTTTTCTCCCATGTTGTTCAGTAAGTTCAATAGTTGTTTTCCTACTGGTATATCAAATCCAAAGTCTTTTCTGCCAGTATCGGGTACTTCCTTGATGATATACAACATTAAGCTTACAAGTAGGTTCCCAAATCTGAAGGTTCCCTTCTTGTCACCTTTGATTTTCTTTAGGTTCTCTATTAGTTCATCTTTTAGCCATTCACAAATATCAATCTTAGCATTGTTGTTCACTAAGTCATAAGCACTTTTAATACACAAGCTAGAGACTGAGTTTAGTCTATTTGTATGAGTAGCTTTGTAGCCAAGTACCATGCTAATGAATTTGACATTTTCATCCTTAACATCATTGACTCTAAGTGATCTCTTATCAAATGTTGCATCGGTTAGGTCCATTACAGTGTCATTTGAGACCCTTTTGGTTCTGTCAGGTCTACTACTGGTGGAAGGTAAACCTGTTGCTGCCCTAACTGCTTCTTTGGTGATCTTATGGATGGAATCCAACCAAAATAACTCTCCATGCACTCTGCTTAGCACAATCCTTATAACATCCTTGGGAAAATCCAGGATACTAAGCATTTCAGTAAAACCTAGAGTTTCCACTATCTTATGTTCCAGTTTGATGTTTCCATATTCATCACACAAAACAGTCTGATACATATTCTTGATTTCCTCATCTCCTCGTTCTTCTATGTGACAATGTATGTACATTCTAGGGTCTTCAACATATACTACTCCTTTAGGAATTTGAGAGAATTCCCCTAGGGTATCATCTTTCTTTGCGATGTCGGGAATGATCTTAAACATAGGTCTAGGGCATTTAACTTCTTCTACAATAATAGGGTTTGCAATGAATTCAGGAACAGAGGAGGATGCCATGGTTATAAATACCTTAATCTGCCTTTAGGTATGTGTGCTTGAATGATTTGCTTCCTTATCACTATGGATGCCCTTGCTTAGAATTTTTGCGCTCTCAGAGATTTGAATGTTTGGTGAATGAAAAAAGGAGCCAAAACACTTGCTTCATAGTGTTATTTCCTTCAACTACCATATTTAATGCTTGTTGGTTAAGTCACAACTTAACTCATCTACCGACAAAGAAGTAATCCAACTTCTCACCATCAACCAAGGGTATATTAGCATGTTTTTCAATTTGTTGCTAAACCCCCAAAGGATTTTCCTTTAGTTAGATGAAGAGTCTCCTATCGGTGGAGTGATACTCTATTCTACCGGTGGAGGAGTATTCCCATCAACATTCTGATCTGACTTTCTAATCTATTGCTTTGATAATTCTTCCTTTACCTCTTCAACTTTTTCTTTACCTTTCAAGCTAGGTCCTTTGTTATTTGCCGGTGATGCCTTACTTCTACAAAATTTTGCAATATGTCCAATCTTGTTACAAGCATAATAAGTCACATTGTTTTTCTAAATAGCTTTCCCATATCCTATACCGGTATGTCTTCTGCATTGATTAGATAAGTGTCCAAATCTTCCACAAACATAACATCTTACATTCATTCTATAATTTTTTGAATTGTGACCAACTTTGTTGCATTTAGAACATTGGCCGGTGGGTGTGTTGGTGTTCTGATAATTTCTAGATCTACACTAATTTTCTCTATGACCATACTTGTTACAGTTAAAGTATTTCCCATTAAATTTGTAAGAATTAGGTTGTCTTACCGAGTTACTATGATCATGATTGTTTGCAGTACCGGATCTTTCACCAACTTCAAAGCCAAGGCCATTTGTATCACCATTAGGTTTCTGATTTTTTAGCATGTCATCAAGTTCTTCTGAATTTTTCTTGAATTTCTCCTTGTGTTGATTTGAAGTAGCCAATTCACTCTCCAAGATTCCTTTCTATCTCATGAGTTCAGTTCTGTCATTTTGGGTATACAACAAATTTATCTTTAACATATCATTTTCATGACTAAGTCTTGTGTTTTCATTTCTAGCATCATTTAGTCTTCTGACCAAGTCATCTTCATTCTTCTTCCTATCTTCAATTTCTTTACAAAATCTCATAGTCATATCATGCATCTCATTCTTCATTGTACCATTTTCTTGTCTCAGTTTGTTCACCAGATCATTAAGAGTATCCTTTTCATCATTATCATTCTACATCTTTTCACAAAGTTCTCTTCTCTTATTCCTTGTAATAGTGAGATTCTCTTGAATTCCTTGAATGATATCCTATGAAGCCTTCAGATCATCTTCAAGTTTTATATTCTTCACCTTTTCTGCATCATAGTCTGAAATAGTTGTTTCCAATTGCTTTCTTAAGTTTTCCATCTCTACCAGTGTAAAGATATTCCTCAAGCTGTTAGGCTTTTGAAAATAGAGGACCAGGCTCTAATACCAATTGTTAGGATTCCCAAAGATACTGAGAGGGGGGGGTGAATCAGTATCTGACCAGTATAAGAATTTGCTTGAATTATAACATGAAAAGCATATCAAAACTATGTACCGATAAACCAAAAATAATGCAGTAAATAAGAACAACGAACACAACATAAGAGACACACCATAACACATTATTTTTAATGAGGAAACCCAGTGTGGGAAAAACCTCGGTGGGATTTGTGACCCACAATATTTGCTTACTGGCCAATAAGAGAATATTACTATTTACAATAGGGGCCTGCACATGCAGGAAGGCCAAGTGCCTAGAGCTCACTGCTCAGTTACAAAAGAAGTCTCATTGACTTACAAAAATGGATTATACAAATCCAAAGTCATGTACTACTTTAGATCAGCATCCACTATGCCAGATTTAGTACCGGTTTAAGCTCTGCAATATACATAAACCCTTATCCAATATTTGCCTTACAATTCGCATATTAGGTCTGCATTAATCCTTTCATACCTACATATTAAATGATCTATAATCATCTCATACTTATATGAGTCATATTACAATCTGCCAAGTCATCTTACAAAAGGATTTTACAATTAAATACAAAATACTTTTACACAAAATTCCTATTGGCCAGGGTGTCGGTAATCTTCCTTTTCGGTGCTGGTGAACTGTATGCAGGTGTAGAGTCTGTTGGTGCTGATGTCTACCGGTATCACATGATTGTAAGGTTACCATAAATGAAAATACCTTCAATCACCTACAATTTCTCATTGGAGTGTGTATTTGCCAACATCCACATCAAAAAATTATGGTGTTCATGTGTGGAATGTTTTTCATGTGATGTTCTTGTTTATATTCCATTTTATGCATTATTTCTGAGACACTAGTTATGATGTTTTATCAGAAGTTTATCAGAGGTTACTGGTACTGACAAGAAGTTGTTTGAGAAATTTTTTTATCTTATTAATAAGGTTAATGGGTTGGTAAATGATCAAGTTTAAATGATTGCTTTGGTGGTGAAAGTATTGATAGGTTTAATTAATGTGTTAACCAAATCTGATAAAGAGGGTATTAGATTTGATTACAAAAGTTGAGATATTTGTTAAATGGTTTCAGAGCTGATATAAAAAAAAATTTGAAGTTAAAGTTTCATTTGGTCTTACTACTAATTTATCCCCCCTCCTCTCAGTACTAACTGGATCCTCATAGGATTAACAATTGGTATCAGAGCTATGGTCCTTTGTGTGCAGAAAGCCTGACCACTTGAGGAAAAGATTATGAGGAATTCAAGATGATGAATAAAGAGGGTCCCAAGTTCAACAAGAATAACTACAAGATCTGGAGAGACAGAATGAAGATCTACATCAAAGTTCTTGGTGCACAATATTGGAAACAAGTTGAAACAACATATATTGCTCCTACTACTACTCCCTTGACACCAAATGAATTCAAAGAAAAGCAAGATAACATGCAAGCCCTAGAAGCTATTGTAAGTACTTTATCTGATTTAGAATATATTGATGTTTAAGGATTGGAAATTGCAAGTGAATTTTGGGAAAAATTAGAGAGAAGCTATGGAGGAGATGAGCATGTTCAAAGAGCCAAAGAGGAAATCTTGAGAGGAAAGTTTGATGACATGAGAATGCTTGAAGAAGAGAATATTGGACAGTATGGTCAAAGAATCAAAGAATTTGTTGGCAGCAAAAAGAGTACTAGAGGTAAAATAGAAGATGATACAATAGTAAGTAAAATGCTCATAACTCTTCAACCTCAGTATGTTATAAGAGTATTGACAATCCAACAACATAGATCTATTTCAAAGGATAAGGTAACTATTGATTCATTGATTAGTAAGCTTACAACTTTTGAGTTAAATAGTGTGACAAAATCTATTGAATCTTCCTTTAACGCTTCTGTTAAATTGTGTTTGTAGACATGAAGGAGGAACTGTCTGGTGAAAAGGCACTAGCATCTCATATGGAGAATAGTGATGAATGGATTATAGATGGTGGTTGATCACACCACATGACCAGAGGTAAAAGTAAGTTCATAACCTTTAATGAATTTGATGGAGGTGTTGCTAGATTTGAAAATAACTCTCCTTGCATGGTGAAAGGTAAAGGTTCAATATCTCTTAATGGGAAGAGTAATGTTGATGATGTATTTTGGGTTGATGGTCTTAAGCATCATATTTTAAGTGTTGGTTGGCTCAATGATAAAGGTTATTTTCTTGAGTTTAAGAGTGGAGTCTGCAAAATTCTTAGAGGTAATGGTGAAATTTTTGCTACCGGGAAGCAAACTAGAGGTAACTTATTCCATTTGAATAGTAATATTAATAATTATCTGGTTGGAAGAATGAAAGAAAGTTGGTTATGGCATAAAATGTGTTTTTATGTTAGTTTTCATAATTTGGTTAAGATAAGCAAGTCAAGTCTTGTAAGAGGATTACCCCAACTTGTCAAATTGGATAGTGTGATATGCAAAGATTGTCAAAGCGGTAAGATGACCTCTATTTCTTTCAAGAGAAAGAATTGTATTTTTGAGAGTATTTTAGATTTGGTACATACTGATCTTTGTGGCCCTATGAGAACAAAGAGTTATTACAGTGATAGGTATTTCATGATCTTCACTGATGACTATTCTAAAATCATATGGGTTTCATTTTTGAGAGAGAAATCAAAAGCATTAAATAAATTTAAAATCACTTAAATCTTTGGTTAAGAAGGAAACTGGTAAGAACTTGAAGTGTCTAAGATCAGACCAAGGAGGTGAATTCACATATGATGAATTTGTTAAGTATTGTGATGAACAGGGTATAAAGAGATAGATGTCACCTCTGAGGACACCACAACAGAATGGCATAGCAGAAAAGATGAACAAAACAATAGTTGAAGTTGTAAGAACCATGCTATTATAGGGTAATGTATCCAAAATGTTTTGGAGAGAAGTGGTCAGTACTGTTGTATACACTTTAAACTGGGTAGTAGTAAAAAGAGGTAAGAATAAGACACCCTATGAGCTATGGTATGGAAAAAATCCTTGTGTTAGCTATTTTAAAATCTTTGGAAGTCAATGTTTTATCAAGAGAGATAACTGCACTAAGAAATTTGATGCAAAATCTGAGGAGGGATTTTTTCTTGGTTACTCTTCTAAGAGTAAGGCATATAAATGTTACAATAAGAGAACTAAGAAAATTGTTGAAAGTGCTAATGTAAAAGTTAATGATCTATCTAATAAGTCTGAAGGTGCAAGTAAATCTAAACCTGAAAGGATGGTAATGAGGAAAAGTTTGTGATCATTGAACCAAAATCAAAGAATAATGAAGAACTGACAAATGCAAAACTAATTGCTCAAACGGTAAGCGATGATAGTGAGGAAGAAAATGAAGAACCTAATGAAGAAGATGCAGAACCAACACATGCAATATCTAGATATGTCAGATTGAATCATTCACAAGAGAAAATAATTGGTGATAATAATGCAGAAGTGCAAACCAGGAGAAAGATCAGAGAGAACTCATGTTTGATATCTACAATAGAACCCAAGATAGTTAAGGAAGCACTAAAGGATGATGATTGGGTGAAAGTAATGAATGAGGAATTAGATCAAATTAAGAAGAATTAGACATGGTCACTTGTTCCTAGACTGGAGGATAAGAATGTAATTGGAACAAAATGGGTCTTTAAGAATAAATTGGATGAAGAAGAAAGGATTGTAAGAAACAAGGCAAGGTTAGTCTGCAAAGGGTACGCTCAAGAGGAAGGTGAGGATTATGCTGAAACATTTGCACCTATTTCTATATTGGAAGGTGTAAGAATGCTACTGGCATTTGTTGCGTATAAGGGATTCAAAGTCTACCAAATGGATGTCAAGTCAACCTTTCTAAATGGGATTCTAGAAGAAGAAGTATACATTGAACAACTGGATGGATTTTCCTAACTGATGATAAAGACATGGTGTGTAAATTGCACAAAGCACTATATGGTCTAAAGCAGGCACTGAGAGCGTGGTATGAGAGATTACATGCACATTTGATCAAAATTGGATTCCAACATACCAGTGAAGACAACAACATTTATTTGAAGACTGATGGAGACAAGATGCTGATAGTAGAAGTTTTTGTTGATGGCATAATTTTTGGTGGCAATGATGATATGTGTATGGATTTCATTGATATAATGAAAATGGAATTTGAAATGTCTCTAATTGGTGAAATTAAGTTATTTATTGGCTTACAGGTTCAACAATTGGATGGTGGTATCTTTATTTGTTAGACCAAGTATATCAAAGAAGTGTTGAAGACTTTCAGCATGGAAGACTGCAAACCGGTAGGGACACCAATGGTGACTAGTTGTAAGTTGTCAAAGGAAGATGATTGCCCTGATGTTAGTGAAAAATAGTACTGATCTATGATTGGAAAGTTGCACTATGATGTCCATAGCAGACTAGACATTGCTCATGTTGTAGGATTAGTGGCCGGATTTGAAAAAGAGCCTAAAGAGAGTCACATGGTGGATATGAAGAGAATTTTCCGGTATCTCAAAGGCACAATAGACTATGGTTTATGGTATCCCTATAAAGGAGATTTTACTTTGGATGTCTTTACTGATGTTGATTGGGCAGGTAATGTGGATGATTGGAAAAGCATAACCGGTGGATCTTTTCAACTTGGAGGAAGATTAGTGGCATGGATGAGCAAGAAACAAACTTGTGTTTCTCAATCTATAGCTGAAGCTGAGTATGTATCCGCATCCATGAATTGCATGCAAACAATATGGATGAGACATGTGCTAGAATGATTCAAGATAGATATGTTAGAACCGGTGACTATCTATTGTGATAATACAAGTGCAATCAACATTTCTAAGAATCTTGTACTTCATGCTAGAACCAAGCAAATTGAATTGAAGTATCACTTCCTAAGGGAAAGAGTTCAAGAAAAGGAGGTGAAGATGGAATATGTAAAGAGTAAAGATTAGTTAGTCGATATCTTTACTAAGCCCTTACTGAAGGCTACCTTTGAGTTTCTTAGAGGTAAACTAGGGGTTAGACCCCTACACCAGAAAAAATAAAATGATGGAGATCCATCAATCTTGTGGATTTCATGTTTATTTTCACTAAAGATTGATGACGGTGCAAGCTACTCCTTTGGGGGAGTGAGTCTGATGTAAATTTATGATTTAATGCTCTATTATAATTTTTCTGATTTACATAGCAAAGATGATGGAAGAGGTAGCAACAGAATTAAAGACAAGTGATGCATTTACATCTTTAGCATTGTTGTCAAAGGGGGAGAAGAAATGAATAGAAATCAGATATGCTAGACATGTGAAAAGTTGAAGGTCAGATTGAGTGAAGAATTGGTCAAGGGGGAGATGACAAAAGGAGGAGAACCAACAAATGATGTGATACCGGCAAACAAGTTACAGATGATGATGTTACTCTGATTGTACATCTGATTAGTGTTGCCATCAATAACAAAGGTAGATATTATTGGCATTTGGCATAACTGATACAGATGAGGTGATGCATTTGAAGATGGATGACTGCACTGGTAAAGTTTAGAAGTCTATTTGTGATGAAGAGATTGAGATTCTATGAATATATGACATGTTCAGTTATTTGTGTTGTCATTGTTGGCAACTGATGTTCCTAATGTTCCTTATGTTTTGCTTTTTCATATAAGTGATTTGGCTTACCGAAAGATAGGGTTTACCGACAAAGAGCTAAAGTCTATGAAATAGGACTTTAACCGATAAACAAGAGTTGTTTTGATTGGATTGACCGATTGGTGATGATTGGTGATTTGTGGTTTGGATGGTGAACTTGTATCATAGAAAGATGTATGTGACCAGAACTAGAACTTGTGAAGATTACCGGAAGGCGTGTTTCAAATTTCTGATGAATTTTTGCAAAGGTTTTAGTAGGGTTTAAAGACTGGTGAAGAAATCATCAAACCGGTAATGATTTTTGTTATGACAGTGATCAATGGTGAGTCTACATGAAGTTGGTAACATGACACAACCCACATGAAATATTTAATTGTTGTTTTGGTGCATTTCAAGGAAGATTTTCTTGGGAATCAACAAAACTCTTAGTAGAGTGTTTTGAGGGTTTCACTTTGGTACATATTAGATTTCAATGATGGCTTACGATTAACCAACGCTTGATATTGCATTTTCATTTGTTTTAATGATCAGTATAATGATCTCTTATGATTTGAATTATAAATTTATTATGCAATTAGGTTTTGTGGCCGACCTAGTTGAGATGTTTATTTAGGATGACACAGTTGATGTTTATTGTGTCAATGGTCTTAGAGAATGTGTTAAGCCATCCAAGTGAAGTGTGAGATCTTCCTGAGAGTTGTAGAGTGTTTTATATAACTGAATCTGATCAAGCAAGTAGAGAAGTGAAAGTAACAGATCATTCTTTCACTGTTGTTCCCTAACAGTTGCAACAGGTTAAATCCCTTAACCGGGTAGGTCCTAACAGGCCTTAAATATTTAAGTCCCCTAATAGGGAAACTCTTAAAAGAGTGTTAAATCCTCTCATGAGGTTGATCCTAACAAATCATCAAGCTCCTAACCGGGCTACAAGGCAAATCCCCTAACCAGGTAACTCCTAACAAGGTTTGCTCCTAACTGAACGTATTGTAAGCTCCTAACATGGCGTACCTCAAAGGAGTACAAATACTCATGGGTACCAACTCCCATCATTTTTTTTTCCTATTTGGGTTTCCAGGTCAAAAACTTATGGTGTTCATGTGTGAAATGTTTTTCATGTGATGTTCTTGTTTATATTTTATTTCATGCATTATTTCTGAGACACCAGTTATGATGTTTTATCAAAAGTTTATCAGAGGTTACCAATACTGATAAGAAGTTGTTTGACAAAGTTTTTGATATTATTGACAAGGTTAATGAGTTGGTAAATGATCAAGTTTATATGATTTCTTTGGTGGTGAAAGTATTAATAGATTTAACTAATGTATTAAGTAAATCTGATAAAGAGGGTATTAGATCTGATTATAGAAGTTGAGATATTTGTTAAATGGTTCTAGATTTGATATAAGTTTGGTTTTGGAGTTAAATTTTCATTTGGTCTTAGTAATGATTCACCCCCCTCTCAGTACTAACTGAATCCTCATAGGATTAACACCATTTTCATCCATCCAAATGATCATCAATCCCCAACCAATATCTTTGGCCAATCATTAATCTGGTGTTGGGTAGCCTTCCCCTTCTTCTACCTATCATCAATCCATTCTTTCATAATAGTTTTCATTCCATCCTCAAGGAATTAGCACATCAACTTAATCAATCCTAACCAATCCAATCAATCAATCAACCTCATCCTAAGGTTGACACTATGTGAAAGTTTTATTTAGACGTTTATCTTTAATCAACCAATCAGTTAGCTTTTGTGCTTGGGAAAGATTCTCCCCCAAGTACCTTTGCTTAATCATTTTGGGTTGATCAAAACCCTAATCCTTGTACCCTCTTTTGCTTAGGAATGTAAGGCAACCCTAAGTAGAAGAAGTTTTTTTCAATTGAAAATGTCTAAATTTTACTTAGCTTGGTTGTCACCTTTCTTGTGGTCCACATCATCAATTTCACACCCCACCTAAGTCCTAATCAAAGGGATAAGGTTCCATCTTAATCTAAATCAATCTTGTCCTAATCCAAGGACCAATCCAATCAAATCAAATCAAACCCAATCTAATCCAAGCAAATCAAACCAAATCCAATCAATCCAAATCAAATCCAAAGTTGCTAAGTCCTAGTCCTTATCTTTATCTAACATCATCTTCATCACCTTTCTTGACCAATTCCATTCATCCAATCCCAACTTATTCCCCCATTCTCAACATTTTAAGATTATATGGCTACCCAAAATCCACATCCAAACTTCAAAGCTTGGTACGAGAAAATGCTCATGGAAGTTCATGGATCATCTTTTCAGTCATACCCACCTCAACTTACCTACCAGGTCAATCCCATAACCTCCCATCCACCTACCATATCTTCATCTATCCCACCTCAACACATTATATCAAATCTTAATTCATATCACATCTCTTATCCTTCCTCTACCTTTGACAAGGTAAATCTATCTTATTGCTCATCCATTTCTTATATTATCCTCCACCCACGTACCCCTCCCACTCAACATCCATACCTCCATCTTCTCCCTCATCCATATCCCAATCCCCATCTTTTTATAATACATCCATCACCTCCACTCAATATCCAAATCCTTTACACCATAGTTCTCCAAGCCTTAGTACTAATCCCCCAATCGACAATCCCAATCCTGCATCTAATACCAAACCTCCACATAATCCTTATCCTCCAAAATCCACATCATCCCTATCTTCCAAGTCCTTTCTTCATAATCTTATCCAAGAAATACTAGAAAAGGAGACAAAATTCTCACCTCAAAACAAAGTCTCCCAATCTCCCCAAGTCCTCCATCCACCTCCATCCTCTCTAAACCAAGACAACCCTCATTCTGCTAAGCTTCATGATACTACCTTGCCTCCATCTACCCAAGTTGAAAAATCCACCGCCTCCTCCATCACAACATCCCCACAATCCCAAACATGCCAAGAGCTTATTCCAAAGCATGATAGCATGGATTCCTCTCCACCTCAAGATCAAGGCATCCCTCCATCTCATGATACTCCTCCATCTCAAAATCCATGTCTACCCTCCACTCCATCTCATGATTCCTTTTCATCCCATGATCCCATCCCCTCCACTTGATCTCAAGAAAAAATAATCCCCTCCACCGCATTGCATGATCCCCTTCTGCCTCAAGATCCAATCATTCCTTCCACTCCATCACATGATCCTATCCCAAGTCAAGACCAAATTATTCCTCCATCACCATGTCATGATACCAATCCATCTCATGATCCTAATATTCATCCTAATCCCACTCATGATCATAATTCTCCACATGATCCTAGTCCTCCACAAAGTCCCAACACCCCTAGCCAAGCTATCCATGAATCCCATACCTACCAGCTTGGCTCTTGCACCTTCATTACCTCAAGTTTCCTCCAAGAGCTTATAATCCCTTCCACATCCCATCCTACTCAAAATGGACTTGCATTTTATTTTTTCAAATAATAAGTATCTTATTGGAAAAAGAATTTCTCAAAAAATGAATTATCAAGGCAAAGGGTTATGCCTCCATGAACAAGGCATATTAGAACCCATTCAAGTCAAAGAAATATAAGTTCATATGGCCTTGGCTACAAAGATCATGCTCAAGATGTTGATATATCTTCCATCCCTCCTAAATCCAAATTTCCTTCTTATAAATCAAAATCACACCATCCCCCATCTTCCACACCCATTTTGGATCCTTATGTTCCAAAATAAAACCCTTCATCCTTTCCATCCATCTTGGGTCCTTACATCCCTCCATCCACCACCCCATCACCTCAAATGATCCCTAAACAAGATCAACAAAGGCACACATCCTTGAATTCCTTCCAAAATTATCCTTCCTCCATACCATCCATAAAATCTCTAAGTCATCCAAGCTCATCCACCCATACCATTGCTATTGGGAGAAATTTGGATGCCAAATCTAAAATGCATACAAGCAGAAATCTACAAAAATCCAAGGATCAACATCTCCCCTCAAAAAGACATGCTCAAGAAAAGAAAAATATGATCCAAAAGAAAGAAAAACCCAAAAGGCCACAAAGGTCTAAAAAGAAAAATTCAAAAACTATGTGGATTCCCAAACTACTGATAGGAGAAATGCATCTCAAAGTAAAATCCCCCATCTTCAAAATCTATTTTGGTTCCTTATGTCCCAAAATCCATTATCTTAATTCCATCACCCCCTTCATCTATTTTGGGTCCTCATGTCCTAAAATCCACATTTGATCCTCCATCTCATTTAAAATCTTCTTCTCCACAATACCACCTCTCTTCAAGGTGTGTGCCAATGTTGATCTTCTCGACATCCCCATCCATTTATCCACAAGTCTTTCACAACTCCATCCATTATCCATAATCCCATCCCTTTAATTCAATCTTTTTCATAAATCCTCATCCCCCTCCATCTTCTATCCATTCCATCTCCCCATCTATTTCTACCAACATATATGAGGATGCCTCCAATTATCTTTGTTCAATAAAACACATCTTTAAGGGATACCTTCCATGGAACAAGATACTTGATTCCTTCATCCATATCACTATCTTACACATCCACTTATCCTCATTCTTATCCATCCAAAATAATCCCAAAAAATTAAAAAAAAATCAGAGAGAGAGAGAGAGAGAGAGAGAGAAGAAAAAAGAGAAAAAAAAGTGAAGAGAAAAAATCCATCCAATGGTGAAAACCACATCTTTTGGTGCCTTGGGTAAGTACCATGATGAAAAATTGGTAAACAAGAATCATGTATAATCCCCTCATCCTCTTTCACTCTACACTTGGGGGAAAGCTTCATCAATGCTATCCTACCATCCACATCCATATCCCGTATCCTCTATCCACATCCTATCCAAGTCCATCCTCCTTTCCTATCTTAGATCTTGACTATCCTATCCATATACTCCATATCATATCCCTCATCCTATCCAAATCCATCCTCCACTCATACCTTTGATCTTGATCAAGATAGAGGCAAAATAATATGTATGCATGCTTTGGAAACTACAAGCCTTAATTCCCCCTCCATACATATCCATTACACATTTTTCCTCCATCCCATACATCTTTATCCACCACTCTTCCATCCTTAATTGCACTACCTTCAGAGGGGCATTTTCCTCCTTTGTAACATAGTTCTTGGATCCCCATTCCTCATATATTTCATCCTTTACCCTTCCATATCCTATCATTATCCATCTTCTTAATCCCTTCATCTCCTATCCAAGCAACTTATCCATCTATTCCATCGTTTTACCAAGCCTTGGTTCTCCCTTGTCATTGGTCCCCATATGTTTATCCTATATCCACAATCCAATTCTATTGTATCCAATCATTAATCCCCCTCACATCCTATCCAATCATTTATCCCTCTTCCATCTTATTCAGTCCATTTGTGATCCCCATCAAATTGATCTTTCCCCATCATAGTGAGCTTCTCTCATCTATCTGAGCTTATATTGACTTCCGTGTAATCCAAACACCCATCCATACTATGCTAATCAAATCCAAGAAAAAATCCCCTCATCTAGAGATCTTGCACAACTAGCTTGTCTTTTGCATCAATCAACCTATCCACACCCTTCCCATCAGGATGCATCCTTCCCATGTCTAGCATTTTATCCAAATCCATCACCTGCCCATTGGGATGAATCCTTCCCATGTCTGACAATTTATCCAGATCCATGTCCTACTCTTGGCAAGAGATATCAGTTGGTCATGTGCATGTTGTTTGCATTATTGATATTTTTTCTTTGATTTTTATCTCATGTCCTAGGACTATACCTATTCATTGTTGCCTTGATCATCCTATATCTCAGTATGTCTTGGTTGGTGTATAATGGGGCATAGTTTTTGTGGTATGGTGTGTTTGATGGTTTCTCTTGTATGATCCTGCAATCTCGCATCTACACCATCATCGGTGTTTGTGAACTTGTGTACATTGAGATACCTATTGTCTGAGAGTCTAGTCCACGCATCAGATATTCACAACATCCTAACTTCTATAGTTAGTGGTGTAGATTGTCCATTGCAAAATCAAAACTAGGTTTTCTCTCCACATCTACATAACAAGAAATCCAATCCACTCACTTCATTCTATTCATTCATCTCATTTCGTCCATATATCTTGGAGACTCCAATTCATTCATTTCCCTTTCAACATCCTCATCCTTATCCTTTTCTTCTAGACCTCCTATCCATTTCAAGAGCACACCCATGTTCTTAGAACCCACATGTCCTCTCGAGGGAGCATACCACTATCTCCTTGTCATCCTTCCTCACCCCACCTATGATTGGGGCATCATTCTACTAGTCCTTAACCCTTTCATTCATTATGTTTTATTTTTCTTTGATATAACACCACTTCATGATACTATATCAAAAAGGGGCAAAATGTAGACACCTAAAACTAATTAAATTAATATTTAATTAATTTAAGCCTTTCTACATAATTAATTTATTTAATTATTTTTATCCTTATTCCCCTTAAAATTAATTAAATCAAATTTAATTGATTTTATCATTATAACCTTATAATTAATTTATCAATAAATTAATTATTCCCCCATTCTGCTAAAGTCATCTCAGTCATTATTTCTTCTAAATCTTCTCTTAGTTAATTAATGACAATTAGTTAACCAAGTCATGTGATTCCTACAAATCACTTTCTCTAATCCTCACTTATCCTAATTAATTCTTCTAGAAGCATGATTATCATCATTCCTCAATTTTATATTCGTCCACTCATTATCTCTCCTCAAGTCACATCCTCCTAACTTTCCCACTTGCTCCCTAATCACTCATTAAGCCACCTAATCAATCTCCTTAATAATTTGCACATCCCTAATCACCTTGATCCTTTAAAATAAATTCAAATTCTTTGAATCTCCCCATGCATCCTCTTCCCAAGGAATTCTTAATTCCTTTTCTCATTTAGTCTTCCCACACATCTCTTCTTTTGGAATTTTTTATTCCTCTCCCCTTTCTCCAAGGAATTTTTAATTCCTTTTTCTCTTCCCCATGTACTTGGGATATCTCCCCCATGTACCTTGAGAGGTGTGGAGACAATAAATACCTTTATGGAATATCTCTTGAATCCCACACCTTGTCCTCTTAATCCATGCGCTCCCTCTCAAATCGATCTCAACTCTTCATTCCAAAATTAATCTTGGCCCTTAATTTTGGCCTCCTCCAATCTATAAATTAGAGTCTCATCTCCTCAAAAATCATCCACTTTTCATCTAATCTTATGTTGTCCATCTAAGATCCAAAATCATCCATCATTCCTTCATAATGCCCAAATCATCCCACCCTTAGCCATTATCATCCAATCCATCCATCTATCAAACATTATACAATCTTGTTGTGTAGTGGAGAGAAATCCACATATTATCCATCAAAGGAGCAAATCAAGTAGAGCAACAAGGGCTCCTCTACTTCATCAAGCTCAATCCGAGGAACAAGTGAATATTTGTGAAGCTATAATGGTTTTTATTGAGTTTATTTGAATGTTTTATGCATATTTGTATTCAAACTAACCTTATATCTTCATGATAGTTCTCCCTTGGTTGAAAAAGAAGTACTAATAGTCTCTTCTAGCACCAAAGTTTCATCATAGGTAGGACCAATTTTGGAAGAGACTAGCCTTATTAATTAAATATTCATCTTTAGAATGAAGAGCATTAATAAATGTGTTATTGAAATCATCCTCTTGCCTCAAAATGTCCTTAGTAGGATCATCATGAGAGAGTTGAAGGGTCATAAGAAGGTCCAAGAAACTATCATAATGCAAAGACAAGTCATCTGAAGGTTGACATTTTATCCTAGAATTAACGACATGGAATGGGGTAGGTCAACACCCCAAATATTGTTTTGGAAAAATGAAAAGATTTGAAAATTTTCATTTTTTTTCATAATGTAATGAAAGAAACTATTCAAATAAATAAAGAAAACCGAATGTCTAAGCAATGAAGCAAGTAGTTGATTAAAATTAAGTGCAAGCATATGAACTAACCAATTAAATTAATGAAAGTGCATAAGCTCTATGTTTCAAAATTGGTTGCAAATATGAACGTTTCAGTGCATACTAATCAGATCTTGAAATGAAAATCAGAAGTAAAGCAAACATGAGAGTTGGGTTCACCAAAATATTTAGTATGAAAATAGAATTGGGTAGAACATAAGACCAAGATCCACTTTCATACCAACATTGGAATATGAAAAATCACCTAGAGGAGTGATCATATTTGACTAACTCTTATGAAAGAGAGTCAAATGATACTCTTATGGTTTTTATTGCTCTGTTTCTATGTAAAGTGAATGAGCTATGGAGGTAAGTTAAAGTAATGTGAAACTATGGCCAACATATGAAGAAAGTAAACACTTAAGTTTTTGTAAATAAATGACAGATAATAAAAAAAATGTTGTAAAAGACACAAAACTGAGTAGAAAATTTGATTGTGCACTTGTGACTAAAATTTGATGTTGATCTGATAGGACCATGGTGTCAAAACACCTTGGTATTTTGAGTATGAGCTATTGTCAATAAATATGAGACTTGAGACTATTTGGAAACCACTTGTGAAAACTGTTGAGAAATGTTGTGGACCAAAGTACCCCAGCACCTTGGTCTAGGACAGGACACCCCAACGCCCTGGTCCTTGAAAACTAGGTTCAAGTTTTGGGATTAGGTATGTACCAAGCTCTTAATATTGTCTAAGGTCTTTTGGCTTTGTCGAATACCTATAGATGCATGGAAGAGGGAAGGAATGGGGTTGCGGATAGGGGTTTGCCTTAGGTCATACCCCAGGTTTGAAAGTAACCCTAATTGAAATAAAAATTTAAATTTAATTGAATTCGAAAGCTTGCCTTTGAGGGGAAGGATGGATCTAAAACTTGAAATGCTTGAATGTACATGATTATACCTTCGATAGGTGATGCAATGTTCTTAGGATAGTTCCTCTATCTGTTGATACAATAACATGATAACTCACATAAAATACATCATTAAATCATAACTAAAACATAATATGAAGATGCTTTTGATGTAGTTTGTTGCTCCTTGAATCAGATCTACTCTTGAGGAAGAAGAATTGCTATTGAATTGGATGATAATGTTACCATGAGATGTAATGCTCAAAATGAATTGAGAGAGATGCCTTATATAAGGATTTCACAATTGAAAATACCTTTAGGCCAACTTAGATTTGATATATTTTCACGTGGATTGATATTTGGATTAGACGAGATTGCCAACGTATCCTCTCAAAATTTGGGGAAAAAAGTGTAGTACCATGACGGTAGGTCACCCTGGTCCCAACAAATTTTTGTAACTTTCAAGAAATGCAAAGATAATGAGGTTCTAATGTCGATTCCGGCTCAGTGGCTCAAGCAATAATGTATAGACATGAGGAATGTGTCTTGGAAGTTGAAATTGGGGTAGTATTAAAGATAAATTAGGATAAAATGATAAAGGGTGCATCTAGAATTAAGGGCCTAATTAAGAGTGTGATGATGTAATAAAGTTGAATAAGATCCAAAATATTGAATTAAATATTAATTACTTACAATAAAGTTGCTATAATGCATAGAGGAAAGAGAAATACTAAAATATTGCTAAGAGAGTGTGATATTGGACACACTAATAAAGGTGTACAATTTACGATGCTACAAGTAAAACACAACACAATATAGTTGATAAATGTTTTGTTAAAAAATAAATTTATTTTATCTAATGTAGTAATTTTTCATTCAAGTAGTTTACATCACACTATAAGATATGGATAAGCATCACATGAATAATATCATTTTTAGATTTAGAAATATATTGTTCTCTAGGTGCAACCTAATATAATAAACTTGAAAAATGTAAATTAGAAAATGTATCTCTGGAATAGGTTGATTTTTCCCATGTATATATCACCTTTTACCTTAAAAAATAACACTTTTCTTCTTGAGTACACAATCACACAATATAATTGATATATATTCCTTTTAAGAATAAATCTTTTATGCCTATTGTAATAATTTTTCTTTAAGAAGTATACATCACACAATAAAATATAGACAAGTATCACATGAATAACATCATTTTTAGGTTTAGAAAGATTTTCTTCATTTGATACAACCTCCCACAAGAAATTTTTAATATGTCACTATGAAAAAAGTATTTTTGGTAGAGGATGATTATTCTCACATTTATCTCACGTTTTACCTTCAATGTAACATGAATTTTCTTCTTTAGTACAAGACCACACAATATGGTTGATATATGTCCCTTTCAAAAATAAATTTATTTTGTGTAATGTAGTAAATTTTCATTCAATTTGTACACATTAGGACATATAATATGGATAAGAATCAAATGAATAACATCATTTGTAGATTGAGAAATATTTTCTTCACTAATGTCACTTGACAAAAGTATCTTTGGAAGACGATGATTACTCCCATGTTTATCTTACTTTTACCTTCAATATAACATGACTTTTCTTCTTAAGTGAAACACCATACAGTATGTTTGATATATTACCCTTTCAAAAATAAATTGGTTTTGTCTAATGTAGTACTTATCCTTTCAACTGGTACACATCAAGCCATAAAATATGGATAAGCATCACATGAATAATACTATTTTTAGATTTAGAAATATTTTCTTTGCTTGGTGCAACCTTATATAAGAAACTTGAAAAAAGTAAATTAGAAAATTTATCTTTGGAATGGGATGATTTTTCTCATGTATATCTACCCTTTTACCTTCAATATAATATGATTTTTCTTCTTGAGTACAACACCACACAATATGGTTGATATATGTTCCTTTCAAATTATATATTTTTTTGGTCTAATGTAATAATATTTCATTCAATTAGCACACATCACACAATAAAATCTAGAAAAGTATCACATGAATAATATCATTTTTAGATTTAGAAATATTTTCTTTGCTTGATACAACCTACAAGAAATTTGAAAAATGTCATTTTAAAAAAAGTATCTTTGAAAGAGGATGATTATTCCTGTGTTTATCTCACTTTTTACCTTCAATGTAAATTGAATTTTCTTCTTGAGTACAAGACCACACAATATGGTTGATATATGTTCCTTTCAAAAATAAATTTATTTTGTCTAATGTTATAAATTTTCATTCAATTTGTACACATCGGGGATAAGAATCACATGAATAATATAATTTTTAGGTTGAGAAAGATTTTCTTCAAAAATATCACATTAGCAAAAGTATCTTTGGAAGAGGATGATTGCTCCTATGTTTATCTCACTTTTTACCTTGAATATAAAATGACTTTTCTCCTTGAATGCAACACCACACAATATGTTTGATACACGTCTTTTTCAAAAATAAATTGATTTTGTCTAATGTAATAACTTTTCATTCAATTGGTACAAATCAAACCATAATAATTATAAATAACAAATAATTTAATCTCTTAATATACTATAATAATATAGTATTATTTAGCTCCATTATTAGTTCGCTGAAGGCGTTTCTGATATGAAAAGGATGGGCTAATTTTATAGATCAATGGTTTACAACTTTGTAGAAGTGTGCAAGATGATTCAAAACACACTGGCCATTGATTTCCCATCCATGTGCTGCTCTGAAAGAGTCATGAGGCTCTTTTTACTTTAATCTATATTATTGTAATCGGTCAAGTTTTCATTAACTTGTTATTATTAAAAAAAATTTCCACCAATTATTATCAAATTAGAGAAATTGTTTTTAGGCTCAAATAATTTACATCTTGTTACCGGATTTTGGAACCACTTTCTACATGAGTTTTTTAAGGCAAATTTTTAGGTTATTAAAATAATATTTAGTTCAGTCATGAATTATAATAATATATATTCTCTATTATAATAATATTTATTGAAATTATTCACAGATGAGTTTTTTAATGTAAATTTTTAGGTCATGAGTTATAATAATATATACCATGCCTATTTCATGTTAACAAAAAATATTTATACTATATTTAGACTCTCGTCTAAATCTTTTAAATCTTTATATCAATAAAAAAACATATATATAATATAAAAACATAAATTAATAATATATTTTTAATTATTCTCATGCAATAAATTAATAGCATAACTCATATTTATAATAATAAATTAATAAATAACAACTTAATAATAAATATATTAAAATTTATGCAATTTAATATTATAATATAATTATTATATTGATAATATAATAATTTAAATATAATATTATAAGAATTCTATTGTCTATCCATATTACTGTAATATTAAAATTAAAAATATGAAAACTACATGTAAACAATTAGTTTAATATGATATAAACAATTACTTTCATATATTCATTGTTGGAATTGTGTTGTCATTTATGGGATGACCACTAGTAGAAGAGATGTATGTGCAACACTGCTATGGAGGAGTACAAGATGTGATATCTTGGATATCACCTTGTGTTGCAGAACACAGGTAATGGTAAGGAAGATGACCTCAAATGTCACTAGTGCAACAAGTTAGTACCTAACTTGTGTGATGAGATAGAAAGGTGTTTGAGCAGTTGTTTGTGATGAAGAGGCAAAATGTTATCTGAATCACATCAACACTAGAGGGGAAGAATGGATAGGTAACCGGTATGATGTGAGGTTGCAGAACAACAGGACTCCCACCAGATGAAGATGCAGTCATCATGAGAGGCAATGACTGACAGTGAATGTGCTCACATCTTATTATGCATTGAGTGCATTATAGTTTGGTGAGATAAGAGCAAAGAGAAGGCATGTTGAGATGCTAGTACAGAGGAAGTGTGAAGTGTTTGTCATCTTGACAAACCGGCTGTGATATGGTCAAAGCTAATTAGGGAGAAGGCAAGGCTGAGTAGATGCAAACATAGGAATCTAACTTGACTGAAAGAAGATGGAGCCTTGTGAAGGTTGATGACATGGTGTCATCAAAAGTGGTAATCAGTATGTAAGTCCACCGGTTATATAAGAAAGGTACAAATGCATAAGACTTTCCACTTGTGGAAATGAGCATACTTTGGACTCACCTGTCTGGAGACTGGTTTGAGAGTCCCATCGACAGTTCAAGATAAGGGAAGATATAATGAGGTAACTGGTATAGTGAGTGAGACCAGTTGGGTTAGCAAACCAGAAGAGCGGAGGAACCAGTAGAGCAGTTGATCGTTGATCCTATCTGAACTGACTGAAAAAGTCAATTTAACAGATGGTTGATGTGGATGCCACATGGGATCAAGGTGGCAAGATCATGGAGGTTGGTGAAGTGTCGTGTGGGGTTAGGTATCTCGACAGGTGTGCACTGAAAGTGGATCCCGTGATTTCTGAATCAGATCATAAGTATGTGGCTCGAGGAAGAATGAACAACAAAGAAGAATCATGGAGTTGATTGGCGCCTGAATCAAAGCAATAATTTCAGACTATTAGGAGACCTCGAGAAGGAAACAAAAAAGGTATTAATAGTGGTTTGACAGATGCAGATTGAGATAGAAGATCATGTTTCCTATATCTAGAAAACGTGTTTTAGAAGGCACGTGAATGGTGGAGATGAACATATGGATGTCAGGAAGATCAGATCGAGCAATATTTGATTGGATTTGATCGACCTTGAGGATTGTGAGGAAACCCTAATCGTGCAGATTTTGAATTGTGTTTTTTTTTGCAGGAAGTCTGGGTTATAAGTATGCAGGCCAAAGAGATTGTTTGTGGTTGCTTGAGAGAAGATTATTGTGCTAATGCGAAGTGGGATATTTCTACAAGAAAGAGCAAATCAGCCAAGTGCTCAACAAGCATCTGAGAGAAGTGAGTGAGAGAGAGGGAGAACCTGGTTGAAGCAATCAACCGATTGGAGAGAAGAACCAGTAGTGTTCATACTGGTCAAGCAAAAGTAAAGGAGGCTACAAAGAAGGTAGACAGAGAAGCAACAGATGAAGAGTAGCAAGAGAGAAGTGAGTCGGTGTAGAAGAGAAAGTATCTCACCGATAGAGTAAGATATATGACAAGGTTGCAAGATTCACTTGTAACAAGATAAATACTTTTATAATTGAAGTTATCTTAGTGTTCACTGAGTTGTAGCTCGGTGCAGGGGTTGTAGCTCCTTTGGGTTGGTGCCCTAAAGTCAAGGGTTGGTGTTCCTTGGGTTGGTGCCCTAAAATTTGTAACAATGTTTTTCATTGTGAGGCTGGATTGGAGCAGTAGACTCCAGCAGTATTGCTCATCGAGGTTTTACCCATCTTTGGTTTTCCTCGTATATGCTAGTGTTATGAGATGTCCCTCGTGTGATTGCATTTGTGTTAAGTCTCCCAACTAACCGATAAGTCTGCATTGAGTTAGATCTATCAACCGATATACTCTCATAAGATTGCTAAAGGGAAAAAGATTAGAGAACCATTGATTCACCCCCTCCCCCTCTCAGTGGTGCATTATGTCTAACATTCATTTCATTCAGCTTCATCCATTGTTATTTGAAAGGAAGATATGAATTTAAATTTGCAGGAGGTTCAAAAATAAATTAATAAATAGAATTTTTTAGATTTTTCATAAATAATCTTTTATTTTATGCTCATTTTAATAAAAAATTAATATTAGAGTTCTTTTATTTTTGATTGATTAAAAATTCATTTTTATAGATTCTAGATAAGTAATATTTGTATTTGTTCTTTTAATAAAATAAATAATAAAAAACTATTAAATTATTTTTTTTGGTGTAAATTAATTATAAAAATATTTAATGAATATTAAGATTTGTACTATTTTGATATAAGGATTTTTATTTTGATTAGTTAGAATTTTTAAAATAATGTTTCAATTGATATTTATTGTTCTTATAAAATAAGAAAACATAAATTATAAAATACATCATGAAGAACAAGTTCTTTATAAATTAAGAGTAAAAATTAAATTTGGGCATGATCTTTCTTTCAACTTTTTTGGAGGTTAGTGTTATCCTCATGTAGTTAAATATTACAATATATTTTATTCTTTCGAATACTCAAAATCAAAATTAAAGTCAATTTACAATACATATAAATTTAACCTACAATATATATTTAAAAATTAAATTTTGGATAATACATTTATTACTTCTACTTCTATTATAATATTATGAAAAGTACTAGCCACTAGGTGGCAATTGTTAGCCTTATTTCCATACAAAATCGATCATTGCAATAAGGCTATGAAAAACATTTCCATGCCAAATTAAAGCATATGAAATTATGTTGAATAATAAATTAACACTTACAAGTTGTTTTTCTTTGATTAAAGATAACAATATTTTAATGAATCTATATTACTCTTAAAATCTTTCTATTTTATTAATGATATTTTATTAACATTTTTGCTTTTATTTTCATTATAGATTATAATTAAAATTAAGATACATAATTATATTTTATAATTATTTATACTTTAAAAAAATATTATATATAAATATATTATGAATAATTATAATGATTTTATTTTTTTAAATTGAAAATAAATTTATATTATTCAAAGTAATAATTATAATGATTTTATTTTATAAAATTAATCAAATTATTTGAGTGTACATGCACTCAATTATGAAGCTTTTGTGGCCTAATCTCTATGGCCCATAAATTTATTTTCTCCATGTTTATTTATTGTCATAAAGATTGTATATGAAACTAATGCAAATTAAGTACATGGGTACAAAGGAAAATAACATTTCCTATGCAACTTCCTCCCTTAGAACTTTCTCCTCAAAGAGAAACTAACTTTTGATTAGTTACATGTCGTACCAAAAATCTATGGATGCCATGTGTCCTTAGGGATTTATGTTGAGGGTAGCATGTCCTTACTCTTTTTTCCTATTAACTTATTTATGTCTCCCACTCCGTCTATATCCCTCAATCTCTCTACCTCTCTCTCTCTCTCTATGTCTCATTCCTTTATCTATATCTTTCTCTACATATATCTCCCTATCTCTTCATCATCTCTTTCACTATCCATCTATGCATCTTTATATTGCCATCTCTCTCTCTCTCTCTCTCTCTCTCTCTCTCTCTCTCTCTCTCTCTCTCTCTCTCCCCTTTATCTCCTTCCCTCTCTCTATCTCTCCCCATCTCTCCCTCCCTCCTTATCCCCTATCTATCCTTCTATCTCTATCTCTTTCTCCCTTTCTCTTCCCATATACCTATATCTCTCTTTCTCTTCCCATTTACCTCCATCTCTTCATATTTCTCTCTCTCTCTCTCCCACTATTCTCTCCCCCTCTCTCTATCTCTCTCTATTTTTTCTCCCTATCCCCTCTCTATATCTCCTTTATCTCCATCTCTCTATCACTCTATCTCACCATCTATATCTCCCTCTTCCTCTTCCTCTATATATCTCTATATATCTTCCGCTCCATCTCACCCTCTTTATCTCCAACTCTCTCTTGATTTGTCTCCCTCTTCCCCTATCACTATATCTTCATCTCTACCTCTATTTTCCTCTCTCCCCCTCTATCTCTAGACATGTATCCCTCTCTCTATCCATACATCTCTCTCCATCTCCCTCTTCCTAAGCATCCATTTCTAAATTTATTTGTTTATCTATCTCAAACTCTTTAAATTCCATCTTCCATATCTCACTCTATCTAGCTATCTCATTATCTCTCCATATATATATCACTATATTTATCTCTCTCTCTCTCTCTCTCTCACACATTTTACCCCTCTATATATATCCCTCTCTCCTCTATCTCTTTACCTCTCTCTCTCCTTCTCCATCTCCTCCATCTCTATATTTATTTATATCTTCCTCTTTATCTCTATCTCCTTACCCCATAATAGACTACATAAACATATGCAAAAAATAGATCAAATTTTCCCATTGATCTTCCATACCTCTTCGGCATACCCATTGCACACAAGGTGCAATTGCTAGTTAATGTTATGTAATACTTTATACTTATAATAATATACTTAGAATATTAACTACTTTTACTTGTTCCTCCTCTTTTATAATTTATGATTGCCTTGTGTGTCTCCTGTTGTTCTTGTCCCGGTTCTGCTCTGTTCTACGTTGTTCTACCATGGCTCCTCTTTTGTTGTTCCCTTTGATCATGCTTTCCATCTTTTCAATCTCTGCTCTTCCTCACTCTCTCATTAATATCTCTCAACAACAACAACAACAACATTTGCTATTGCAATTCAAAGTTGCCATTTCGAACAATAACATTTCACTGCGCGACTGGACTTCCTCTCTACCCCTCTGCAATTGGACTGGCGTTACCTGCAATAGCTCTTCTCACTCTATCCTCAGCCTCAATTTATCCAGCATGAACTTACAAGGTATCATCTTTCCTCTCCTGGGGAATCTTTCCTCTCTTCAAACCCTAGATCTCTCCAACAATGCCCTCGCTGGCACCATTCCACCTCAACTCGGTGAACTTCCCCGTCTGCAGGTACTCTGGCTTTACCGCAATCAATTGAAAGGAACCTTTCCGCCCACTCTCTCCGCTTGCCGCGGTTTGTATGACATGGATCTCTCTTATAATCAACTGCGTGGCAGCATTCCGCCTGAGCTGAGTCGCCTCACAAGCCTGAAGTATCTTGAGTTAGGAGTAAACAATCTCACAGGCACCATTCCCCGTGCTTTAGGAAATATGTCCTCCTTAGTTGGACTATATTTGAGTGAAAATGATCTCACAGGTACCATTCCCCCTGAATTGGGACTCCTGCTTCAACTAAAGGAGCTTTCTCTTTATATGAATCAGCTGTCAGGCCTCATTCCACCTCAACTCGGCCAACTTCACCGTCTGCAGGTACTCTGGCTGAACGACAATCAAATACAAGGAACCCTTCCCCCTGAATTGGGAGCCCTGCCTCAACTAAAGGAGCTTTCTCTTTATATGAATCAGCTGTCAGGTGCTCTGGCTGGTCGACAATCAATTACAAGGAACCATTCCCAGCTCTTTGGGAAATCTGTCTGCCTTGACAGATTTAGAATTGGGAAACAACAGTCTTCATGGTTCCATTCCCCCTGAACTGGGCATGCTCACTAAACTCCAGGTTCTGTACCTTTATACAAATAACTTAGAAGGAACTATTCCCAGGTCTTTACGAAATCTGTCTGCCTTGACTGATTTAGAATTGGCAAGAAACAATCTCGCAGGTACCATCCCCCCAGAACTGGGCATGCTCGCTCACCTCCAGACGCTTTACATGTTTGAAAACCACCTGTCAGGCAGCATTCCTTCCTCTTTAACAAATCTTTCAAAATTGAATGAATTAGCTTTATCTAATAACCAGCTAAGTGGAAATATTCTATGGGACATTGGTACCAAGCTTTCCAATTTGCAATACCTCAGTTTATGGGCAAATCAGCTTAGTGGAAACATACCGAAGTCCATTGGAAATTGTTCCCGTCTCAAAGTATTTTTACTAAGCCAAAACTGGCTCAGTGGAATGGTGCCAATGGAGATTGGTAAGTTGAGACACCTTACCCTGCTTAAACTAAGCCAGAATCAACTTGTTAGTACGAGCAGAAACACATTGGCTTTTCTGAATGCTCTCACAAATTGCTCCCACTTGAAAACAATAGCAGTGTCAGAAAATCGTCTAGCTGGTGTATTGCCTCCATCCATTGGCCAACTGTCTTCCAATCTCTTTCATTTGAATTTATCAGAAAACATGATAGGCGGAACCATAACTCAGGAAATTGCCAATCTGACAAATATAACCTACTTAGATTTAGGCCATAACCTTTTCAGAGGCACCATTCCTTCTGAAATTAAAAGATTGCGTATGTTGGAAAGATTGCATCTGAATGGGAACAAATTAGATGGAAGCATTCCAAGTGAGATAGGTTAAATGCAACATCTCGGACTTCTAAATGTTGGTCAGAACCAGTTATCTGGAAAAATACCGGATTCACTCTGTAGCCCCCAACAACTAAGATATCTTTATCTTCAGCATAACAACTTATCAGGGGAGTTCCCTGTCAGTTTAGAAGGCTGTCAGAAGTTGGAGCTCCTTGACATCTCTTACCATAAACTAGGAGGAAGAATACCTCGTGGAGTCATTGCGAGCCTTAAAAACCTCCAATTCTACCTCAATCTTTCATCGAATTCCCTACAAGGGTTCTTACCACAAGAGATGAGTAAAATTGTAATGGCTCAAGCCATAGACATCTCTAGAAATCGACTTACTGGGGTAATTCCAAAGACTCTAGGAGGCTGCACAGCATTAGAGCATTTAAATCTGTCTCATAATGCCTTTGAAGGTCCAATACCAGATTCACTGTCCAAATTACAAAATCTCCAAGAAATGGATCTTTCTGCCAACTTTTTATCAGGTTCGATACCAATGTCTTTTGGAAGACTAAAAGTACTTAACTACATGAATGTTTCTTTCAATAATTTGTCAGGTCAAATTCCAGATGAAGGGCTGTTTCCAAATAGAACTGTTGTAACATTGTTTGGTGGAAACATTGGCCTATGTGGACCAAGAACCTATTCATTGCCTCCATGCCCAAAGCTGACTCAAGAAAAGCATTCACTGATGAAAAAAATAGTCTTACCAGTTGTTGGAACCATTGCTCTAATATTAGTATCTTTCATTATAGGAATGCTATGGAGGCATAAACTTTCAAGAAAAATATTGCATCCCTCAAACCTTTTCTTTCAAAGGCTCGTCTATCAAAAAATTTCTTATCAAGATCTTGTCATTGCAACATCTGGATTTGATGAGTCGAACTTGCTTGGAGTGGGTAACTTTGGATCAGTCTATAAAGGTATTTTGAGGGATGGTAAAATAGTTGCCATCAAGGCTCTTAATTTAGACAATGAAGAATCTCATAAGAGCTTTAATACAGAATGCAGAGTGTTAGGGAGGATCAGACACCGCAACCTCATCAGAGTGACAAGTGCATTCTACTACCCTAGCTTGAAAGGTTTGGTTCTTCAATATGCATCAAATGGGAGCCTGGAAAAGCATTTGCACCCTGACAGAGATGATCAGGTCTTTTTTAAATTTGGATTGAGCGAGTGTTTGAGCATTGCTTTAGATGTGGCCCATGGCATGGAATATTTACATCATGATTGTCCTATGCAAATTGTTCACTGTGATTTGAAACCTAGCAATGTGCTCCTGGATGCCAACATGACAGCCCTTGTGACTGATTTTGGCATATCCCGTTTAATTGCCACCCCAAATTCCACATATTCACTGAGTACAACAACATTTGCACTCAAGGGATCTATTGGTTATATTGCTCCAGGTAATGTTTTTGAATTATGTTTATATTGGCAGTAACATTTCCCTTAATAGTTTTTAAAGAATGGCGTGAACAAAATTGGTTGCAGAGTATGGATTGGGCGGGGGTGTTTCCATAAAGGGAGATGTTTACAGTTATGGAATTCTGTTATTAGAGATGGTTACAAGGAAGAGGCCAAGTGATGACATGTTTATGGGAGACCTGAATTTGCAAAACTGGGTGAGGTCATCTTTTCCAGATAGAGTGGCAGAAATTATTGATAGTAGGTTGCTAAGGGATGTGAATGCAAACATGGAAGAGAATGGATTTCTTCTTTCATTCATTACTGTTGGTTTTCTATGCACCAATGAATCGCCAAGAGAACGACCCTCAATGAGAGATGTAGCTAGGGCCTTGGAGAACCTCAAGAGATCTTTGACAGGAAACGCAGCTTCTTCCAATTTAAAATCTTCTATATCAGACCTCCTACGCAATATCAATCCCACTGGATTATCAGTATCAGATAGTCAAAGTTCTACATTTTAGATGTTTTGAGTTCCATCAACTAGTTTTGGTTTTCTATGGTAGATATAAGTTTATCATGTTTTACAAGCTCTGCATACTTTTATGCAAAATTCTCAGGTTATGTTGTACTTGTAATTCATTAAACAAGTAAGATGTTCCATATCCTGTGCAGGTATTCACACATATATATGGATGTCGCAAAAGGTGTAGTGTATTATCTTAACAACTTTGACAATTCCTCCCATTATATGAAGAATACTAGGAACATTATTTTTTTCTGTCTCCTCGATACTAATTATAGAAGATCGAATAGATGAGATCTACCCAACTGTTATAACAACTATGAAATACTCATGCCTAGAGAGAACACATTATGAACAACAATTTGAAACTAATCTATTTCCGAATTTACTTGAATAGTTTGGAATAGCTTTAAAGCATGGTACAATCAAATTTTAAGACCTATATTCAGATACAACCATTTATCCTTTAATCAAGCAAAATGATACATCTCAAATTATATCAATTGCATCAGAAATCTATAACTACTATAAATTGGTAAATATTACCTTAGTCTTTGGATTTTCAGTAGTATTGGCAAGCTGTTTTGATTGGCAATGTAATAGAAATATGCATGTCACTGTCTGATCCAATTTGATAGAGGATAATTTGTCGTAAACAATATCATCCCAATGGAATTTAAGATAAATAGATTATGAAGGTTTTTTAAGTTTTTTAGAGTTGGGAATTTACTTTCTTTGGTCCCTTGTTGGAAAAGGTACGCCATCATGTAACCTTTTGGAATTGAGATAAAAGTTAGTAATTTTTAAAAGGAGATAACAAATTATGAAAAATTGCATCTAATTTTTGCGACGCCTTGAGTTGTGTGCAATTTAGCTTGCTTATAGTTTTGTTGTATATATTATTACTTCAGTTTCTAATGATCTTTTCTATTTCTATCAAGGCACTTGGTTTGGATGCTTATGGTAGGATTGCATATGTTTTTAACATTATATGTCATGTTGATTTGTAGTGTCTAGTTTATCGTAGTAGATTATTGTTCATTTTTGCATCTTGATTTCTGGGTCATTTTAGTAATAGATGATTTCTAGTTAAATTGGTGATTAAATTTGAAAAAACAACAATTAACAGGACTAACCTAGAAAAGAAGAAAAATTGATTCAAGTTAAATAGTTCTCATACGACAAATTATTTTTCTCATTTCTTCATTCCTTATTTGATCAACAGTTCATCTCTGAAAATCCACCCAAATATTTTCCAGAAAATAAACTCCCATTCCCTACACCTACACTACTCCTCTTTTCTCATTCATTCCTCCTCCCAACCCAGGTCACCCAAACTTAAACAAAAAAATTATATAAAAAATACTCCCAACCAGCTTGGTTGTAGCTGACTGGTCCACAAACCATTGTACAGCCCGAAAATAGACAAAACCCAAAACTAGCACAGCAAAACGGAAATAGTAAGAAGAAAATAAAGGCAAACCAAAAATAGAAACTTCCTTAATTCCACGGTCAAAATGTTGGTAGGAGAAGTTAGGGAAAATACTCCGCATCATTCTCCCCTCTTCTGAGAAAATCTAAACCTCCTAGTGTTGGGGAACCATGCTTCATCAAATTAGCTTCAATGATCCACTAAATGTAAGAATTTAGGCAAATTTTCCCACTTAACAAAATAAACCTTATATGACCTGGATTGTGTTGCCATGAATTTGGTATCTAATATCCATTCAACTTGCTCCCTTTTCTTCTTTATGAACTGCTTATTACAAAAGTTTTCATCATTCTCATTGTGATCATCTTCCATTTGATTTTCCATAGTTTCAGTTGAAAAGGAATAAAGGTCAGCAACATTAAAAATGGGATTGATGTTCAAATCCTCAAGCAAGTCGATTCAGTAGGCAGTGAGTAGGCATTGTCATTTATCTTCTTTATAATATTGCAAGACCCAATCATCTTAGGCGTCAATTTGTTGTAGGTGTCTTGGGGATATATTTTCTTGCGTAGATGAATCATGACCATTTCCCTCTCTTGACATTCTTTTTTTCTAATATTGTTCATTCAGGGACTACAATTTGTGCTGAACTTGTTGACGATTCTCTTGAATATTTTCTAGAAAAAAATAGTAGCTTCTTGACTATTATGTGGTCTTATTGGAAAATCAACTGTCCACAATTCCCTTAAGATTTGCTTCATATACAATTTCAGATAATGGAAGAATTATAGACAAATTCAGCTTGAGGAATCGCAAAATCCCATTGTTGCGGATTGTTACCAACTAGACACCTTAATTGGTTGGCCAAGTTTTAATTTACCACCTTTGTTTCACCATCAGTTTGGGGATGATACACTTCAAATTGAATTGTGATATGTTATTGAACATTTTCCACAAAGTTCTCCAAAAGTGGTTTATGAATTTGGCTATAGTTTCTGGAATACCATGCAGCCACACAGTTTCTCTAAAGAAAAAATGGGCCTCTTGACTTGCATCATTACAAGCAGCAACAAATCTGCCAACATCACTCTTCATATTAGGCCCGAAGAATTTTTCACTTACTATCCCAAAGGTCTTATCTCTTCCAAATTGACCTCCCAACCGATTTGAGTGCATCTTCAAACTACTGTTGCATAAACCCATTTGAGTGCATCTTCAAACTACTGTTGCATATTATTGGAATGTGTACTCCCAACCATTGATGAAACGGCAATAGTCATTACAATGCTATGACAAGTTGTAACAACTGCAAGATTGAGGATTTCAAAATTCTCATTAATGTAACTTATCTTCTGTCTCGTTTCTGCAAATCTTATCCATTCCTATTGCAGATTTGAGTTATGATGTAGATTGTAGCCCATGTGTAGCCATCTTCAACAATGATCAATAATAGTTATAAATGTCTCTTTCTACTATATGCACTTGAAGCTTTCTATATAATGTTTGAGTTTGTATTTGTTCTGAACTCTCTTGTGAGTCTAACTCCCTAGAGTTGTAAAAGGATATGAGAATAAATGTAGTAGTGTCTCATGTATGAGCAATAACTCACCCAGTCAAAATTTATGGAATGCTATATTTTGATTAATATCAATTTCTCTCTCTTGTTCTGGTCCCCTGATTCCATTATCTAGTATCGAAGTAGAAATGATCTTAAAGGGAGTCTAGATGCTAAAGTTCATAAAGTTATCTAGCTAAAGCTATAGTTGCAAAAGTCTATGCTGGAGCAGGTTCATTAAGAGACCGTTGATAGGTGAAGTTGCAGACAAATGAGATCCAGTCAAGATCATAGAGTTTAGATTGTTGTCCATGGAAAGGGAAAGATTATTAGTTTGTCAATGAGAAGATGCAAAATATTAAATGGAACAAAGATATCGTTAGTTTGAACTTCTTTAGCAGGAGCTGCTAGTGAGTAGTTATAGAGTTCTAAAAGAGATAGCAAAACCAGAGAAACTTTGAAGGTGTTTGTGGTTGAGCTAAACGTGATTGTGTTTTGTATGGATGAGTTAAAGCTCAGTCTTTGTTAGACGACTTAAGGAGTCCGGAAAACAAAATGTAATATTTTTTTTCTTAGAAGGGTTGAAGCTCTCGCAAAAGTTTGAGGACGACATATGAGATAAACAATATTTTCAAGTTGGATCATAGGAGTGCAAGGCTTTTAAAGTTTTTTTGTCATGAGGATGCTATGACTAAGAAAATGCCTAGTTGAACAGGAGAGATTGTAGCTAATAAGGAAGTTGCATACATTTTATGAGCCACATGTAGAAGAGAAAGATGAAGCATGCAAAGAGATGGCGTTGCAGGTTGTCAAAGAAGTTTATCAAATCACAATCATTGCAAAGGATTTTGAAGCTATCAAAGAAACAATTAGGAGATTGTTGGAGGGAAGTGTCCAACATTGCATTAATGATTGAAATCATCATTGCCAAAGAGATACAAAGCAACAAGATTCGTAAAGGACAGAAGCTATTTTGTTCAAAGAAATGATCCAGAAATCATTGAAGCCAAAAGAAAGGAAAAGATTTGAAGATCGCTAGTCAACAAAATAAACGACTGTTAGTTGTATGTTATTGAAGTCACTACCATTGCCTGATTGCACCATAGAATATTGAGACAACCAAGAAAAGTCTTTGACGTATGAAGAAATAGGTTCCAACGTAGTAGATGTGTGTTTGTGTAGCCTGCCATAATTGTTAAATGCCAACATATTACCATGTTAAAAGTCATCGAGCTTCCAAGTTTGAGTGTGAGGGAGCCACATATGCAAAAGGCCATTGTGCAAGGAGAAAACAAATCACTCAAAGGAGAAAGATGCCAGTTTATTGTCTGAAGACAAGTTTAGCTATAGTCAAAAGAGGAGATTGCTATCATCATAAAATATGTGAGAGGATTTGTAGAAGTTTGAGTGAATCCAGAAAAGCCAACCGTAGCTAAAGAAGAAGACTCTAGAAAAAGAGGTAAAAGAAATATTCCGACAGTATTGAGATGTAAATGGGCTGAAGTAATAATATTGTATTTTTGAGCAAAATTTAGTGTGAGTCACCGTTGTTAAAAGGTAAAACTGAAAGTATGTTGCATTTCTTACTGTACCTAAGATGTTTTAGGGGCTGCATAATCGGTTGTACCCAATGCCCATAGCCTTTTTTTGGTCCAAAGATGTAGAAGCTGGCCATAGGTAAGTTTGATTTCCCTAAGTGGTTTGTAAGCCTTGTTGAGTCAGGCCTAAATGGATTAGTATGATAATTATGTAGTGTACCGTCTTGTATGTGGAGAGTATGTGTCATCAAGTTGTGGAATTATCTAAGATTGATGGTGAAGTTGAAACTTTGCTGAAGGAGTGAAGGAGGGAATGTGATATGGAGTAACCTTAAAGTGTGAAGGACCAAAATAATGTTTATAGGAGAGTTTAACATATTGATGAACCATGTAGATGAAAAGGATTCCTCTAAAACTAGTGAATACAAAGGTTGATTATCCATGTATCTGATTGCTTTTTATATGGACTCAATAACCATCTTTAATACAGATACAAAAGAAAAAGCTAAGACCCCGAGCACCAGCAGTGTGACTTTACGAAAAGTATTAATGAAACAATTGAAATCAGTGGTTATGATTAAGGGGGAATATTGGAATGTGTAATCCCAACCACTGAGAATCATAAAACTGTAAGAGTCATTACAATACTCAGACAAGGTGCAACAACTGGAAGATTGAAGATTTCAAAATTCTCATTAATAAACCTTATCTTTTATCTTCTTTCTCCTACTGTAGATTTAAGTTATGATGTAGATAGCAGCCCATATGTAGCCATCTTCAATAATAGAGCAACTCATAAATGTTTCTCTCTCCACCATGTGCATTCAGCTTTCTATATAATGTCTGAATCTTATTTATTCTGCACTCTCTTGTGAGCCCAGCTTTTCAGAGCTGTGAAAGGATATGAGTCTGAATGTAGTGATGTATGAGCAGCAGCTTAGTCAGTCAACACTTATGTAATGTTATATTTTGGCTAATATCAATTTCTCTGTCTCTTGTACTGCTCCCCTGTTTCCATCACGTATTAAAACCTTAGTAAATCTGCAACCCTTGGCCTCATCTACCCAGCTGTTAAGACTTTCAGTCAATGCTATGTAAGTCTACAATAAACTTACTACCTCTATAGTTAAACTTTGAGAATTGATTGAACATTCGGTTAACTATCTACACACACATATAAAGATAATGTAATCTGTTCTTATCATTCTCATCGCTTATTATTTGGCACACCATCAGTGGATGAGGAATATGTACACAGTCACAATTGGTTCTAGCCAAGTTACTGACACATATTTAAGAGCCCAGCCAAACGTAAATTATAATTCCATCTTTGTAATGTTTGGACAATGCCTCGAAATTAGTTGTCCAATATTTATAGCGATAATTTCTTCAAAATCTGACTGGTCTACACTATCTCGGTTGTGCTGACTAAGGCGGCACTTTGACTGGTGAATAAACACAAACCAGCATCAAGCATATATGAGCAAACCTGCAGGAAACTAAAAATAGCTAAAAATAGAATTAAATTTAGAATGTGATATCCCAATACATGTTCTAAACAAAATCATTACAAATTTCAAATTTTGAAACATAATATACTAATTTAAATTCAGTTTTCAATATCAAAAAGATCAAACTAGAATCTCATGATAGATAAGTTCTGAATTCACTAATCAGCACTGTAAGTCATAAGAATATCAAAAAAATCAAACTAGAATCACTGAACATTTCGACATCTAAAAACGTGAACCCTAGACCCCATGGGAGATTCATTTCAGTCTAATTCCAGTAAGTTTTGTATCTGGAATCGCCCAAAAAAATCCCATGATTCAGCAACTAAGCTTTTAAATTTAGTAATATGGTCAGTTGATATTACATTTGGGTAGTATCAACATGAGGAACATTATGTGTAACCGAGCTAATAATAATATTCCTGGCATAGCGTTGTCCATTCACTAATGCTAATTCCATCCTTATTATTAGCCATGATGATGTTAAAATTAATATCGATTATTTTTCGATTAAAGTACAATATTGGAAACATGAGAGATGTGTTTATAAACTTCGGTATTGTCAAAGCTTATATATAACAATTATAAAATATATTAAAGGACATCTGAGAGCTAGTACTAATATTAGTCTCAATGGCAGTAATAGCATTATTGATGAATGGTCTAGTCTTAAGATAATGATGTAAATTTTGTTAAAAGGGGTAAAACTTTATTAAGTAGAAACGAAATACAAAGCACAAACATTAAACAATTATGTCAGTCTCTATTTCAGGTGGTCCAACATTTGAGACAGATCTAGAGGTAAATTTAAATAGAGTGATATTCATATTTATAAATGTGTATTGTAACATTAATGGGATTATCATAATAGTATTAGTTAGAATGAGTTCTAATGTCATGGGAGCATGAGTAGTTTTATTGAGAATGAAAATATCTAGTAGTTTATTTAAATGAAACTAATAACGAGGTTATAGTCATGAGAGTTTTCACTTTGGAGGAAAAATATGTGGATTATAATAATATTAGTATTATAGTTGTGATATTAGCCCTAGGGCTGCCACAAAAATAAAAGTGCTCTATTGTGAATAGGATTATGTGGTGCAATGTCGTTAGAAATGTATGGTATTGAGTAGCATCGAGAGTAGCATAATATAGTTGGATTATTATTCCTCTACGAAATTTTTTAGTGGTGTTTGCGCTCTTAATAGATTTCTTTTTTTTTTTGGCTTGATTAATATTGTCATTAAATATATTATTGTTAATAAGACCACCATTATAAATGATAATCAAATGACAACTTTTGCAATAATAGAATAATGATAATAATGATATTTGTATATGGAATTGCTTAGCCTACTCACATGCTCCTTCTATCAGCTTGCGAGTAATGTGTCAACTGTATGAAACCTTGTGTAGCATCCTCAAAAATTTATAATGTTAGTTCTCAATGAGTAGGTAGACATAATGAGGGTTACTTACACATAAAATATTTAACAAAATAATAAATAAATAAATTGTGAGGTTTTCTAGCGATAATATTGTTGAGATATACATTCAGTCATTTTTATAGTCTCAACTAATTTCTCCAAAAATAAGGGCTCTTGCTTTCACTTTTGAACTCACTTTCTTATATACTAACAATGTTGCTCAATCTGAAACTATTTTTCTAGGGACATGTTAGCTTTCAAATTGGATGTTAAAACATTTCAAATTTTGGTGAATCCTTATTAATAGCAAACAATATTTATGAGAATTATGAGATGCCATTAACAATGTTTATGAGAACTATGAAATGAAACTAAATTGAACACACAATATTACAAAGGTTCATTTTGAATCAATTTATATTTTAACTATTTTACCATTCATGTTATACCCAAGCAAAATAATAAAATTGTTGAGCCTATGACCATACTTATATAATATTTATGTAATGTTCTCACTTCATGCATTATTAAAACTTAAATTTTTTCATTATAACTTTCTACTATACATCATGATGCCTTTTGGAATAAAAATACAAAAGATCTCTCAATCACATCTTCGTTATCATATACATCATCCAATGAAAACCGACATTGATGATATATTGACTAAGTATTAAACTAGAATGAACCACATCAAGGAACCATGTGTACTTTTCACCAAAATATGTAAATAGTAAGTTAAATGAAAAAATTGTTTACTTGGACTCACAACTAAGAAATACTAGGATTCATCATCTCTCATAGAGGAATATATGATTCCACCACTAAAGAAAAAATTAGTAGTAGGAACCCTTTTTGGATATGTGGGCACCATACAATTATTCTTATTTGGCATTCCATTTAAAATTTCTTTAATAAAAAAAATTAATAACGAAGAGTGCATAAAGACTATATGAATGATAAGAGACTTAGTTAACTAAAATAAGTTGAAAAAATTATATAAATATAGTTTTTTTTTAGGGATATCTATATGTAAGAATTAGAGAAGCTAGAGGAGGGGAACAATAGTTTAATGATGTTCTATTATTGGTATAGCGTTTGTAGTTATGATATTTAGTCTTGTAACATATTTATATTACATATTGATAATAAGAATTTGAAATGTAAGTCAACATATAAGCAAATGTTTGTTTAGACGAACCCTTACAATGGAAACAAAAGAACTTGTCAATGTCATGTGAAAATTCGTAATTACACTCATTAACAAATGTAATGAATACTTTGCTTGTTTTTAAAAACATTATAGCTATCCAATATAAATGTGGCAAATTAGAAGCTCATATGGATAAGTGTGGATAAGTATTGTTCTTAAGTGAATTTTATGATGAAATGTAAAAAACAATAAATAAATAAATTAGGATCATTTATGTTGAATGTGAGTTTTATTGTAGATAATAAAATGACACTTTTATAAAAATAAAATAGTATTTTGCATCCAATTATGGGGTCATCCATGTTGGATATAATGTTAGGGATAGTAAGATTTACGGTTATCAAAAGAGTATTGATATAATTTAGGTTCAAATTATAAGTTGTATTGCAAATAGTAATACGATTTTTCAAGTGAGTTTCTTGGTTCAACTACTAAAAAAGTGATGATAAAGTTTTGTTCAAATCTTCCAAAATTCATTTTAAGGACACCTTTCACTAGAGATGCTAATATGGTGAGTTGTGTGATTAATAACACCTCAAAACCTTAGCTATATGTATGTAAGAGTGCATATAAAATTTCTAAAAATAATATGAGCCCTATACAATTCCATGTAATCATTGCACAATTACACACTTAACCTACACAACTATTGGCATTTCTCCTCTACTTCATCCCAAAAATAATATATTTACTTAAAAGTATTTAGAATAATTAAAAAATATATGATTAAATATATTAAATACAAAAAATAATTAATTTCATAATGTTTATAAATTCTTAAATAATATAATTTTAAATTGAATGTATTTAATATAAAATTTAAAAAGTAATTTGAAATAAATATTAATTTTAATATCATTTGTAGTAAGTACAAATAATTTTTTATTAAAAAAAATGAAAAACATTTAAAATATTAATTATAATGATTATGCAATTATTTGTATATATGGTAAGTTAAGATATTAAAAACTAATAACTAGAGTGAATCAATGTTATCGTGAAATGTTTTGAGAAAAATATATCTAGAATTTATTTTTTATTGGTCATAAAAATGAAGTTTCCATCTTTTATATATGGATATACATTATTTTTATATTTTAATTTTATGACTTTAATATGTAACTATTTCAATGTAAGATTCTTTTTGGTTATCATACTATTACACACTCTTTAGTGTCACTATATTGTGATGGTAGATAGGCTTGCAAGTTGCTCAATATTGTCCCTTACAAGACTTAAAGTTGCTCATTACTATCCCTATGATCATAGGTGGGCTTGAAAGATGTTCTTTAATATCCCTATGGGACCCCATGATGGTAGGTGGATTTGAAAGCTATTTATTGTCAGCATACAAGACTTAAATGAGGCTTCTTAATGTCACTATACCACCCCATGATTATAGGTGGGCTTGGAAATTGCTCTTTAATGTCACTATAAGACCCATGCTCATAAGTAAGCTTGAAAGTTGCTCCTTAATATCCCTATATGACACTAAGCTTGAAAGTTGCTCCTTAATATCCCTATATGACACCATGATGGTAGATGGGCTTGGAAGTTGCTTGTACTATCAGTGTCGTTATACAAGGCTTGAACGCCACTCCTTAATGTCACTATGTGACCCCATTTTTATTGGTAGGTTTGGAAACTACTCAATGTCACTATATGATCCATGGCTATAAGTGGTTTTGGAAACTACTCAATGTCACCATATGACCCATAATTATAAATGGACTTGAAAACTACACATTAATGTCACTATATGAGTCATGATCATAAATAAACTCGAAAGGCACTCCTTAATATCCATGTACCACCCATAATGATATGTGGACTTGAAAGATGTTTGTTAGTGTCACTATAGAAGACTTGCTCATTAATGTCACTATATGACCATGTGACCATTGGTAAGCTTAGAAACTACTCCTTCATGTCACTATATAACCCGTGATAATAAGTAAACTTGGTCCTTAGTATCCCTATATGACCCCGTGACAATAGGTGGGTTTGAAATGACAACAGTCATAGTTTGCTCATTAATAGATAGGTAGAGAGGTTTTTTCTGCTTCCGGAGGCCACACTATCAGCGGATAAGAAAAAGATTATCTCGCTCCGATCGCTTACCAAGTCCAAACTATTAATCTAAAGATTATTAAATAATATTATTTTAGTATCAAATTCTTCATTATTTCTATTATTGTGGAATTATTAAATATTTTTTATGTTTAAAATTATACATTAATCTATGTTCTTGTTTTTTGGAATAAATTTAATGATTGGATGATTGTATTTGCAATTTTTTATTATAAATATAATATTTTTTTTATAAAGATATCAAATTGTTGTAATTTAATTTTGAGGGTAGTATTATGTTTTTGATTATGCAATGCATCAAGATTCAAATTGTTTCAAGTATGATATAGAAAGCGTGAGACCTAGATTGTGTCTTGAGTGACTTTTTGTGGAATGCATACCCCTTATTAGACTTGCACTCTCATATATAAGATAGAAAAATGATATTTGAAAATTATCTAATATTAAGTTATTAATGTATATATTGATCTAATTGAAAATTACAACTAAAAATAGTGATTGCATATTTGACTAATTTTAATTGAAAGCCATTTAAGAATACAAACACTATTCAAAACAATATACATATAATTATGTGCTATCAAATGGCTCATAGGTATATATATTTATAGCACTTTTACGTGTTTTTATGTCAATGTATCAATAAATCTTGATGTATCGAATACTTGTATTGTATGCAACAAGATGTAATTGTTTAAAAATAGATTGTAATAATAAACAAATATTAAAAATTCAAATGAATTTAACAATTAATAGCATAAGTAATAATGCGCATAACACAAGAAATGGACAAGTCTATTATTAGTTTTAATTTCTAAGAATAATGAATTTCGATATAACCTATTAGCACTTGTCATTAGGCTAGTACTATCGCAACAACTTTTTGTTAACTTGTTATTATTAATTGTTTTTCCACCAATTGCAAGTCTATTATTAGTTTTAATTTCTAAGAATAATTCATTTAATATAACTTATGAGCACTTGTCATTAGGCTAGTACTATTGCAATTACTTTTTGTTAACTTAATATTATTAAATTGTTTCTCCGCCAATTAGAATTGTTAATTTTTTTAATTTTTTTTCATTCTTTTAAAGTTAAGATTTATGATTCTTAAGTTTCTAAATTATACAAATTATTTTTCTAGAATATAATTGACTAATCTTATTGTTGGATTTCATGAGTCCACTATATAAATGCAATTTTTGAGGCAATTTTTTAGGTCATGTTAAGGCAATATTTAGTATGTTTAAATTATATATATATATATATATATATATATATATATATATATATATATATATATATATATATATATATATATATATATATATATATATATATATATATATATAAGAAAGAAAGAATGGAGCATGAAACTATAAATTAATATGGTTTTTCACTAGATTACTCATTGATATTTTTCTCTTTTATATCTTGTAATTTGCCATGAAGACCAAACCCCCCAAATACATTATATTCCACATTAGATATAAAGGAAGCTATAAGAATCAGTCTAACAAAGAGCATCTGAAGATGGAGTCAAGAATGTCTACCAAAACTCAGTGCCATCACCCCAAAAATCCAACTTGTCTAAACACCACAAGAATCCAAAGCTCTGAAGAAAACAAAACTCAGATCACATTCTTCAACAGTTAAAATGCTTTTCCACTTTTTCTATCTCACATTGTTTTAGGGAGATCAACGTCATTGCGGATTTTTTAGCAAATAAGGCTGTTGTTGAGGGTGTTGATTTCCTAGAGGTTTCTCCCTCGGATATTCCCGCATCTTGCATGAAGATGCTTTTATAGTTGGTGGCCCTCCTTCTTGGAAACCTCCTTGTTGGTCTTCATGACAATAGTTGTGTTATTTATAGCTCATGTTAGATTTTCTTCATGGAGTAGGAAGTTTGTTGGGGTTTCTTCTATTGGTTTGAGATGCCTATTGTGTTAGTACCTTCTCATGTCTCCTTGCTTTATGTGGTTTTTACTTCCCTATATGGCTATAGGGGGGATGATGTCCTGCCTTATGGCAACATTCTTGTTGTAGTCATATTTGGTAGTATCTCTGCACAAAGTCCGGGGGTAGGAGGGGTATCTTTTGGATTGGATGGTGGAGTTATTCTTTCTCAGTTGAGTGGTCAGCTTTTGGTTATCTTGGTTGGTGGGATTTTTTATCTTCTTTCATTTTTGTACCTTAAGGACTTGATTCTCTCTCCGTTTCATATGGCATCATGGTTGATCTATGATTCAGGGAGTTGTTTTAATGATTGGGGTTATTATGGTATCTATTGGCTTTATCATTGCATGATCAACTTCATGTTAGCAGCTTTCTCTTATGATGGGATAATTATGATATGGTGATCTCGTTCTCTGCTATATTATTGTTGGTGGGCATTTATGGCTTTCATTCGATCTTTGTCTTGCTTTTCACTCTAACATCATGTTCTATTTTTTATGGAGAATTCTTGCCAAATTTGGTGGTTGGTGGCTTTTCCCGAGGAATTGGAAAGAGCAGTTAATGTGGTCTTGCAGAGGGTTTCTTATTCTAATAATACTCCTTAGGTTATTGCTTTGGATTATTCTTTGGATCGATCTCATCCTTCTTCCTGAGGGTCTTCAATATCCTTCTCTGCTTCTTATTTGGATTTGTTTATGTTTTCTCACCATATTTGTGATGACAGGATCTCTTATTCTTGGTTCTCTCATGGATCTGAGTTTTGTTTTCTTTAGAGCTTTGGATTCTTGTGGTGTTTAGACAGGTTGGATTTTGGGGTGATGGCATTGATTTTTGGTGGACATTCTTGACTCCATCTTCAGATGCTCTCTGTTAGACTGATTCTTATAGCTTCCTTTATATCTAATGTGGAATGCAATGTATTGCAATGTATCTGGGGGGTTTGGTATGCCTATGGGCTTTTTGTAATGGGTAGATAGGCTTATGTTCTTTTGAGCAATACTGAAGGGTTTTCTTATTGGTTATTTCCCTTCAGTGCTCTTTGAACCAAACACATGTAAAAAATATATATAATCAATATAATTTTAGTGGTCTCATCCACTTTTATCAAAAAAAAAAAAAAATAGACTAGAAATATTTTAGTTATTATAATATTAAAATATAATTCTCTTTTTAAAAAATATAAGAAGAATAGATAAGACAAGGTATGTCAAAATTTTCAAATTGTAGACAACAGAAACATAAATGATGAGTAGTGAAGAGGATGCACAAAAGATGTTTGAGATTTTTTTTTTAATAAAATGTGATCTTTTGGAATGTGATGCTAGCAAGATATGTGCAGAATGGGTAAATTGCTGAAGCACTCAAGGTGTTTCAAGGGATGCAAGAATGAAATGTGGTATCATGGACAAGTGTGATTGTAGGATATGTGAAAAACAATTTTCTAAAGGAAGCTTCTCAGCCCTTTGACAAAATGTTGCAGCATAATGTAGTTTCTTGGACTTGTATGATTTTGGGGTACGTGAGAGAAAAATTAACAAGTGCAGAAATTATAGAGAAGAATAATAGCACATAACACTCAAATTTACGTGGAAAAACTTGGTAAAAATATACTAGTAAAAATCCATGGGAAAAAGATATTTCGTATCGATTCTAAGGAATTACAGAGTTACAACAATCTCAAGATTGTACATCAAAACATGACTTCAAGCTACATAAAACAACCGAGTTGCAGAGTCCTAATTGAAGACAACTTACTAAATATAGTAAGTACGACTTGCACAACTACATGTAAAACACATATCAAAATTACTATTTATAGTAAGCTTCCTAACAAAATGTGCTATTTATGATGATAATCCATGATGAGTCAACCACATCTAGATGAGAATCCAACATGACTCAACCATTGCTAGATGAGAACCCAATTTGGACTTCACAATCCAACATTCTCCCACTTGAAGTCAAATTTCAAACTCATGAATAAATCTTCTGTTGAAAGACTATTGACAATGCTACCTATCATCACATAATTTTCAGACCAAGAGAATTTTTACACCAAATGAACTTCTCTCTATTAGTAGGTTTCATCATAATATCTATAGGGTTTACATCAGTGTGAATCTTGGCCAAAGAGATTTGTCCTCCTTCCACCACTTTACAAACAAAGTGATATTGAATTTGTTCTAGAATGGTATGATGAGTTTTATGCTAGTAGTGTAAAGCACTTTTACTATCACAATGTAGCACCATGTTACCTTGCTTCACTTTCAATTCACCCAAAATTCTATGAAACCAAATTACCTCCTTACTAGCCCGTGTTGTTGTCATATATTCCACCTCAGTAGCAGACAATGCCACCACTGTCTGCAAATTTTACACCCAACTAATAGCACCTCCAACTAAAGAGAAAACATAACATGTTGTAGACTTTCTCTTATCTCTATGTCCACCAAAATCTGCATCCACATACACATTAATTTGAAGATTACTCCCAATATAATAGATAATAGTGCATCTAAAGTGCCTCTCATATATTTGAGAATCCACTTCATAGTTGTCTAATCATCAATACTAGGATTCACCATGTACCTAGTGACAACTCCCATTGCTTGTGCAATGTCTAGTCTAGTGCAGACCATGACAAACATAAGACTTCCAATTGTTGATGGGTATGGTGGATGAGACAACTCTGCCTTCTCTACTTTTGTGCTAGGGCACTATTCTAAAGACACTTTAATATGAACAAGAAATGGAGTACTAACTAGTTGTGCATTTAGCATATTGAAGCATTGCAGAACCTTCTCCACATAAGTTTTATGTGAGAACCATAATTTCCTATTATTTTTGTCTCTATGTATCTTATTCCAAGGATATGATTTGCATTGTCTAAGTCCTTCATCTCAAACTCCCTAGCAAGATGAGTTTCCAAATGGATGATTTTATACATGTTGAGACCTACTACCTACATATCATCAACATATAGTAGTAGAATAATAAAACTACCATCATCATACCTTTTAACATAGGCACAATGATCAACCTCACATCTATTAAAACTCAAACTCATCATGAATGAATCAAATCGCTTGTACCAATACATTGGCGCTTGTTTTTGTTGAATTGGTTGAATGGACTAGAATACTAAGAATGGGGTGAATCAGTATTCCTGTAATATCTAAGACTTTTACTGATATATAAATTTAATCAATTAATCTCATCAACATGAAATAGAAAATGCATAATAAATAAATAACACAACCACAAATTGAGTACCAAATTTATATGTGGAAAACGTAAATGGGAAAAACCACAGAGAGTGTTATCTCTCAAGATAATATAACTAGTTATATCATGTTTACACAATGGGGTGGCTCACTATTGAATGGCTTACTGCCAGTTTACAAAAGTGGCTCACTGTCGAAATGCTCACTATAATATAAAGGAATTGAACTAAGGAAATATTGCATCTCCTAATGCATGAAATCAGTTCTAGATTAAGCTCAAATAACAACTCACAAAAAATCATAGTAGATCCTGTAATGGTCTGCACTTTGACTCTTCTATATACTCCTTTGCTCATATACTCCTCACACTATAAACCACTTCTCTTACTACAATCACTTTGTTGTCCACAACTCTGTTATTCACACACTTATTACTCCACTATACCATACACACTTTGCTTTCACTTATCTCATACTCTTCACACCTTTTTTTTTTCTTTTTTCTTTTACACACCTTCTATATGTATATATGCCAATAAGTTCATACACCAAGATGATATGTCGGCCAAGCAAAAATTATTTACACAATAATATGCTTCTTGAATCAACACATTATCCAATAAAGTCTCGACCAAAAACATGATAGAAAATTAGGCCTTCACTTGATCTCTTACATGCTTCCTTCACACATTTCATTTACCGATGCTACACCTTAATTACTAGAACAAAACAGGGGTCTATTGGACCCATAGACATGAACCCATAAGCATAATACTCCAAGCACAACAACTCCTAACTACAAGATACATATACTACATATACCACAAATGTCAGAACATAAATCATGATAGATACAATCAAATACAATTGATATCATTGATACAACTGATACCAAAACTCACACAGTTGACACCAGAACATGATGAGCATAACATAGGATTTTGAAGAAGAGAATCTTTTGGAAATAAATCCAGTAAATCATCTATGCCTTACTGCTTCAGATCACATACCTATCTTCCATTGATGCTTGACCAACAATACCATAACTACTTCCAACAACATACCACATCCAGTCCTAACTGGATAACCAGGTTTTGACATCAATGACAACAATTACAATATCTACACAATTCTAGCAGTCTCCCCCTTTATCATTGATGGAAAAACATCTCAAAAAGAAGAATGCATGAAACTCCCCCTTACTCATATGACTGATATCTTTGTTACTTTACCTACCTCTATATACTACTTTTCTCCTATTCTATTTCTCTCCCCCTTTGACAAAAATGATAAAGGGTGCCTTCAATCCATGACAAACAAAAATAAAATGCCAAAAATGTAAGCAAAAAAGAGTTCCTTCACTTCTCTTCTTTTGATATATCTACTTCTACTTCGCCTTCAGTTCTGGAAGAAGAATCTCCCAAGAATGCACAACCAGTTTAATACTAATAGATAAAATTTTCCACTCCACCAACATATCAACAACATGAGAGAAACTATCTAAAGTAGATGGACTCTACTCATACTCAACCTCACTATTAAGCAATGTTGAGAAATGTTCCAATTTTCCTTCAACAATCTCCTTAAACTTCTAGAAAACACTCACATAGTCTTCTCTTTGCCTTTGCAACAATAACCACTCAGCCTGAAGAGAATTTACCTTTTTTCTTTGCTCTCCATCGTTGTCGCTCAAAAAATCAAATGACTTGCCCAAGGAACACAATTCTTCTTCAACAAATTCAAACTTTGCATTATGCTTTACTATAACAACTAGCCATAAAGGACAATACCTATAAATTCTACTAGCATTGCCAATACAATCTCTCATTTCATTTATGCATTTGGATAGAGCCCTATGTGCATCATTGCACTTTTCCAAAAAACTTTGCATATCATCAACTTATTTTGAATCTTATACACTAACAGGTTTCTCAATTAATTTCTCTTTAACTAATTTAGACAAGGATTCCAGAAGTACATCACTAATATCTTCAATCATAATATTATTTTGGAGCAACTGATTTATTAGGATCTTCTCAATTGTATTTTCCTAAACAAAAGTAAAGCACATCTTTCCAATCTTCCTTATTCCATCTATGCTACCAATGATTTCAAGCAAGTTAGACTTATCATCAGATTTAGATACTTTTACTTTCTTCTCTACAACAACCTCTTCTCCCTTAGCAATGTGAGATTCCAGATCTTCAATCACAACAATGTCTTTCTCCTTCTGATCCTTCTTTTGCTTCTTATATTCCAATCAACTAGTAGGCACAAAATCTTTCCTTTTTCTCTTTTCGAAGGAAGAACCCTCTCTAGCTAAACTGGTAGTGGAGGATACTAGACCAATACTCCATATATCTAGAAATGATTTGAAATAGGCATTGCATGCATCTTCTCTCTTATCCAATCCATTCAAATATCAAAATATTTGTCTAGAAATTAGACCACGATACTCCCATGACACATTTTCCTTAGCCAGTAGAGATCCCAGACAATACATAGCCAAACAGACAAGTAAAGATCCAAACCAGAAGGGATAATTTTGATCTTTTGTCACCTTGATTTTCTCTAGCAATAGATTCTTTAATAATTCACACAAGTCGAACACTCTATCTTCCATAACTAGCATATGTGTCATGTATATAGAAATAGATGAAGTAGAACCTTCCCTATTTCTGAAATAAATCTTGTACGAAATACCATATGCAACATACCTTAGGATGGGACTGATAATTTTGTCAATCAAAACTCTCTGATCACTAGTCACATTGGTTAGGGTTTCAACTTCCTTATTCTTTGTAGATTTCTTAAATAGGTAGAACCTCTATTGCATAAACCAGTAACAACCAAAATAACCTCCTTCATAATTGGATAGGGTTTATCCAACACAATACAATCATTCTGCACATGACTTAGAATTACTCTGATCACATCCTCATTATCAAAGCAGGGAAACTTAGTCCATAGATACAATCCTTTAGCTCAAATTCCTTTATCTTCTACAAATATGCTACACTCAAGCTCTTTTCCACCTTTATGATCTTTTAAGGGTTAAATTCATCTAGGAATACCTTCTCTAAAATCTAGAATCTCCATTGCTCGATTTTCCAACAATCATTTTGGCTTCCATGACTATTAGCTCTACCTCTCAACTCTTTTCTCTTCAACTACATACAACCTCTTCAAGCACTTGTATTATCATAATTTAAAAATAAATAATCTCAAACATCAATACTTAATTTTCCAAAACTCTCTTTTAGGGTTTTGCTGCCCAAATGTGTCTTGTCAATGATGTCAACAAAACATATTGAATTACAGGATAACATCTCTAACACATTCATGCCAAACTAACAACATGAACAAACTTAGAAGAGGGGATAAAAATATTTTCTTTCAAAACTCCCCCTGCGCCAAATCAATAAGCTTAGTTATTGAAGGAAGAAGTGCCCACACCAGATTCCGATACACTAGGCTCGCTTCAAATTTTCACTTCCTTCTTTCTTCAAACCAATACTTCATTTTTTATTTGATTTATTAGTCTTCATTACATTCTTTTTAGTAGACTTCTCCATATTTTCATTTCTGCACTGATTAGCATAATGTTCAGATTGCTTTCCCTTCTAACAACTAATGTTCTTTTGCACTGAATTTGCTGAATGTGTTCTAGATTTACACTTATTAGCTTTGTGACAAAAACCATTGCATTTATTACAATATTCATGAAAGTTACTTCCAACCGAATTAAGATTATGACTCATAGCATGATTTCTATAGTAATTTTCTTTATGACTATACCTCTTGCAATTGTAACACTAAATGGTTTTATAGTTTGTAGCCTTATGACCAAATTTATTGTATTGAAAATAATAGCCATTAAATGATGGGTACCTTTGTGCATTTGGTTGATGAACCGGTAGCCTCCTTGCATTAGTTCTTTGATTCTAGGTCTTGCTTACTATTAGGGTTCCCACAGGTTCTGAGAGGGGGGAGTTGTGAATCAGTATCTGACTGGTAATGTAATTTTCTTAATACAAAACATGCAGAACATAAAGTAAAAGTATACCGGTATGCAAGAATTAATGTAATTAACAAAATCAAAAGCATCCACATGAAAAGAACACCATAACACAAGATGTTTAATGAGGAAACCCAGTGTGGGAAAAACCGCGGTGGGATTTGTGACCCACAATATTCACTTACTGGCCAATAAGAGAATATTACTTACAATAGGGGCTTGTACATGCAGGAAGGCCAACTGCCTAGAGCACACTACTCAATAAGAAGTCACACTGACTTACAATGAGGATTATACGAATCCAATATTTTGTACTGCTTTACAATAGCATCTTCAATGCCAGATTCAGTACCAGTTCTTGCTCTGTTCTTTACATATACCCTTGACCTATAATTCGCACATTAGGTCTGCCTAATAAATTTTTTTTATGCTTCCTATCCATATCTTACAAATATCTACAATGATCTCTTTTATATACAAGAGTCATTTTACAATTTTCCAAGTTGGCTTACAATAATAAACAAAATATTACATATCAAAAATCTTGTCGGCCTCTGTGTTGGTATACATCTTTTCTTTTGTGCTGATGTACATCTTTTCTTCTGTGTCGGTGCTGGTGCCAGTGTAGAGTGATCTTGCTAATGCCGGTGCACTGTCTTGCTTGAATAATGCTTTGCCGATAGAATGTCTTGTTGGTGCCGTAGGATTGCAAGGTTGCCTGTGTAATGCTTTGCTGGTATAATGTCTTGCCGGTGCCATAGGATTGCAAGGTTGCCTGTGTAATGCTTTGCCAGTATAATGTCTTGCCGGTGCCATAGGATTGCAAGGTTGCCTGTGTAATGCTTTGCCGGTATAATGTCTTGTCGGTGCCATAGGATTGCAAGGTTGCCTATGTAATGCTTTGCCAGTATAATGTCTTGCCGGTGCCATAGGATTGCAAGGTTGCCATCAATGACAAAACCTTCAATCACACACAATGTCTCATTGGAGTGTCCATATGCCAACAATCTCCCCCTTTGGCATTGATGGCAACACTCATGATAAATTTCAAAAAGATATCCAAAAATGTGTAGACCAAAAAAATTTACCAAAAAAGTGAGTGTCTCCCCTTGAGCATATGATCCCTGTGTTTTTGAATTTTCTCATCCTACTACTCCCCCTTTGGCATCAATGACAAAGGTTAGTAGAGTTTGTAGTTATACCAGTCCATAACCTCAACCTTGTAGTTGGGTAGTTATTATCTGAAGAAGATCTCCCAAAATTAAGTTTATACCATCCATAAACTTCTTACTGTCTTTTATTGCTATCTCAGTTCTTTTTACTGTACCGGTGAGATACTGCAAATGCTTTGCCGGTGTTTTGCTTCCCTGTGTTAATGCCTCTAAAATTTCCTTCTGTAGAGATGCTAAATAGTCCAATCTTGGACTTAGTTTAGATCTCAAATGTTTTGCCTTGTTTATTATTTTCTCTTTCTCTCTTTCCAATTTGAGCAATTCTTCCTCAAAATTTGCTATCTTCTCTTCAAAAATTGATAATGAATCAGATGAGTTGACAAAATTGTCCGCAAGTTTATTTATCTCATCCTGTGCCTTGCTTATTTTCTTGTCAATATCTACAGTCAAAAAGTTTGTTTTACATGTATCTTTATATAGATTTTTGTACTCTTTTAACAAACTACACAGTTCCGGTAGAAGTGTGTCAAAATCTCTGTTACACTTCTTTATTCCTTCCTCAAAGAATTTCTGTTTCTCCTTTTCTACAATTTCCTTTATAGACTCTACCTTTATTTGCTCAAAATTTCTAGAAATATATTTACATAGTGTATCCAACTGTCCTAAAGAATATTTATTGTCTATATTACAATTAGGAGCTATTGATTTCAAAAATGGGATTGAATCATCTATTGCTTTGTAAGATTGTGAGCTATAGTCAGTTATTTTCTTGATGGATTCAAGTAAAACCTCAGTCACATTTGATGGTGACCCAAAAAATTGAGTACCGGTGGAAGTGACCATGCTTGTATTGACCTCTGGCAGGTCAGTTCGTGTCTGCATTTCCTTAAGCACTAGTTTTCCAGCTTCATTTCTTACCGGTGGCATTTGTTTTGAAGCCTTTAGCTCTGTCGGTTTCTCTGTTTGTGCTTTAGATTCCACCTTTTTCCCTGTATCCGCTGTCGGTTGCTCTGTATTTCCTATTACCGAAGGCTCTTTGGCTATATCTGATTTATCTGTTATATCTTTATCTACCACTATGTTGATCTTCTGAGTATCAACATTCATAGTATATAGGACTTCAGGATTAGTATTGCCATCCTCTGTATCCATGCTCTCAGTTGCCGGTTGATCTTCAGTAGTTGTTGATTTTACTGGTGGATTATTTAAAGGAGGTGGGGGTAAGTTGTCTCTAACCTTGATACTTGGTGGTCCACCAACTTTACCTTTCCCCTTGTCTCTATCTTTCTGATAAACTTTTATAGGTTTGGGGTTCCTGAACTCTTCTTGTTTTTCTTTTTCAACCAAAAATATGTCCCAACCATTTTCTATTTCCTCTTAAACCTCTGTAACTCTACCTGCCATCAGTGAAATTTGTCGGTGTGCAGTGGAAAAAACTGTTCGGTTAGCCTGAGCTATCAGATCATCAATTTCTTTTGGGGAGTTTACCGGATATACTACAAGTAGTTTTTCTATTTTTATTTTCTTGTCCAGTTCAATTACTCCTTGCCTTTTGGCCTCAAGTCTTTTGTATAAGTCATCAGGAATTTCATTTAAGACTTGCAACAAAAACTTTTTAAACATGTCCATGTCTAATATTACACTCTCCTCAACTTGCCCTTTCTCATCATCCGGTAGGGTGTCATAAATTTTCCCTATGTTCTTCAGTTTTCCTCCTCTGTGATCTCATTTAACAAAATTTATAGAGTTGCCAAGTCAGTTGTGGTCTTTTTCTTTTTCTTAGGGGTCAGCTTCCTTTTAGGTGTGACCTTTCTGACCAGAGATCTCACAGCTTGTTGCTTCTGCCTTGTCCTTCTAGGTGAAGGAGTGGTTGCCGGTGAGGGATCTCTTTTCCTAACAACTCTTTTAAAAGTTGCTGGTATATCTCCTTCTGAGGAAGTACCTACCAGTGATAAATGAGCTTCAGGTTGTGGGTCTGCCAGCTCATCTTTAGTTATGCCGGTTTTCTTTAATAATCTTCCTTTATGACTTTTGCTTGTCTAGATCCTTTTCTCACAAATGCCTCAACCTTTTTCACTCTCTTCTTAGATTGAATTTGACTTTCTATGGTCTCAGCACTACCAAATACTTCTTCCTTTGGTTCCCTGGGTGCTTCCAGAAGTGCTTTAGCATAAGTTTCAATGATATGATCATCGGTCTCATAACCCATCTCTGTTACCCAAATTATTCTTAGGATGACTGCTTCCATCCAGATCTCATCCTTTTTTATTACAAAACATATATCATCCTTGTATTTGTTGACAATTTCTTGTGATAGTCTGATTCTTTTGTTCATTCTGACCTTTAGTGCTTGAAAATACTCATTGATATTCTTTTCCTTGTTTTCACCCATGTTGTTGAATAAGTCAAATAATTGTTTTCCTACCGGTATGTCAAATCCAAAATCTTTGTTTCCTATACCGGGAACTTGTTTGGTTATATGTAGCATTAAGCATACAAGTAAATTTCCAAATCTAAAAGTTCCTTTCTTATTCTTCTTGATTTTCCCTAAGTTATCAATCAACTCATCTTTTAACCATTCACATACATCAATTTTCACATTTTCTTTTACCATATCATGAGCACTTTTAATGCATAAACTGGAAACTGAGTTAAGTCTATTTGCATGAGTTGCTTTGTACCCTAAAATCATGCGAACAAATCTAACATTTATATCGGTCACATCATTAACCCTTAGAGACCTTCTGTCTGATGTTGCACCAGTTAAGTTCATTACTAGGTCATTGGAGACCTTCTTAGTCTTGTCGGGTCTGTTACCAGTGGAAGGTAACCCTGTTACTGCTTTCACAGCTTCCTTTGTAATTTTGTGAACTGAATCAAGCCAAAAGAATGAACCATGTACCTTGCTTAAACCTATCCTAATCACTTCCTTGGGAAATTTAGGAATGCAGAGGATTTCAATGAATCCTAGGGTTTCAACAACTTTATATTCAGGTTTTACATTTTCGGAATTGTCACATATAACAATCTTATACATGTTTTTAATTTCTTCATCTCCTAATTCCTCTATGTTGCAATGGATATAGATTCTAGGATCTTCTGCATAAACAACTCCTTTTGGAATTTGGGAAAAAGCACCTGCATTGTCATCTTTCTTAGCTACCTCGAGAACTAGTTGAAATACGTGCCTAGGGTGTTTTATAACCTCAACTACTATAGGGTTTGCTATGAATTTAGGTGTAGAGGAGGATGCCATGATGATAAATACCTTTTTCTGCCTTTGGATGGATTGATTCCTGAAATGCTTTGTCTCTTTGCTTGAAATGCCTTAGCTCTGGAGATTTCGCGCTCTTCGAATGTTTGAATGCTCGGTGAAGTGAAATGGAGCCAAAACCTTATTTTATAAAGTCTTTACCTACCACATTAATTGCTTGTCGGTAATGTATTAGCTTAACTTTATTTACTGGTAAAGAGTGATTTTCAACTTCCTTTCTCTAACCAAGGGAATAATAGCACATGTGTCATTAGATTGCCAAACCCTCAAGATAATTTTCTTCAATTAGATGAAGAACTTCCTACCGGTGGAGCATTGCTCTATCCTACCGGTGGAGCATCATATTGTCCTATCGGTGGAGCATTTGTTGGTTCTACCGGTGGAGGAGTATCCCCAATATTTAGATCAATTTTTCTAATCCATTGCTTTGAGAATTCTTGCTTAACCTCTTCAACCTTTTCTTTACCTTTCAAGCTAGTACTTTTGTTGTCTATCGGTGTACCTTTACTTCTACAAAATTTAGCAATATGACCAATTTTGTTACATGCATAACAAGTTACATTATTTTTCTGAATAGCTTTCCCATAACCTATGCCAGTTTGTGTTCTACATTGATTTGATAAATGTCCAAATCTTCCAAAAAAATAACATCTTACATTCATTCTGTAGTTTTCAGAGTTATGACCAATTTTGTTGCATTTGGAGCATTGACTGGTGGGAGGATTGATATTCTGATAATTCCAAGATCTACATTCATTTGCCCTATGACCATATTTATTACAGTTAAAGCATTTTCCATTGAATTTGTAAGTATTACGAGGTCTTACCGGTTTGTTGTGATCCTAAGTATTTGCAGTACCGGAGCTTTCTCCAACTTCAAATCCAATTCCAGAAGTGTCACCTTTGGGTTTTTGATTCTTCAATAAGGTACCAAGTTCTTCTGAGCTTTTCTTGAATTTTTCTTTGTGTTGATTTGTAGTTTCCAATTCCCTTTCCAAGATTTCTTTTTGTCTCATTAGTTCATTCGAGACATTTTGAGTATGCATCAGATCTGTCTTCAACATGTCATTTTCATAGCTAAGTCTTGTGTTCTCATTTGCTGCATCACTTAGTCTTCTGGCTAATTCTTCTTCATTCTTCTTTCTGTCCTCAATCTCTTTGCAAAATCTCATAGTCATATCCTGCATTTCATTTTTTGTTGTCATGATCTCTTGTTTCAATTTTCTTATCATATCATTAAGTGATTCCTTTTCATCATTCTCATTTTGCAATTTTTCACAAAGTTCTCTTCTCTTATTTCTTATAACAGTAAGATTTTCTTGAAGTGCCTGAATGATATCCTGAGCTGCTTTTAAATCATCTTCTAATTTGATATTTTTCAACTTCTCTGCATCATAGTCAGTAAGAGCTCCTTCAAGTTGCTTCATCAGATTTTCCATTTTTACCGGTATCAAGATCTTCCTCAAGTTGTTAGGCTACTGAAAATAGAGGACCAGACTCTGATACTAATTGTTAGGGTTCCCACAGATACTGAGAGGGGGGGGGGGGGGTGAATCAGTATCTGATCGGTAATGTAATTTTCTTAATACAAAACATGTAGAACATAAAGTAACAGTATACTGGTATGCAAGAATTAATGTAATTAACAGAATCAAAAGCATCCACATGAAAAGAACACCATAACACAAGATGTTTAACGAGGAAACCCGGTGTGGGAAAAACCTCAGTGGGATTTGTGACCCACAATATTCACTTACTGGCCAATAAGAGAATATTACTTACAATAGGGGCTTGCACATGCAGGAAGGCCAACTGCCTAGAGAACACTGCTCAATAAGAAGTCACACTGACTTACAATGAGGATTATACAAATCCAATATTTTGTACTGCTTTACAATAGCATCTTCAATGCCAGATTCAGTACCGGTTCTTGCTCTGTTCTTTACATATACCCTTGACCTATAATTCACACATTAGGTCTGCCTAAGAATTTTTTTTTATGCTTCCTATCCATATCTTACAAATGTCTACAATGATCTCTTTTATATACAAGAGTCATTTTATAATTTGCCAAGTCGACTTACAATAATAAAAAAAATATTACATATCAAAAATCCTGTCGGCCTCTGTGCCAGTATACATCTTTTCTTCTATGTCAGTGCCGATGCCGGTGTAGAGTGATCTTACTGATGCCGGTGCACTGTCTTGCTTGAATAATGCTTTACCGGTAGAATGTCTTGCCGGTGCCGTAGGATTGCAAGGTTGCTTGTGTAATGCTTTGCCAATATAGTGTCTTGCCGGTGCCATAGGATTGCAAGGTTGCCTGTGTAATGCTTTGCCGGTATAATGTCTTGTCGGTGCCATAGGATTGCAAGGTTGCCTATGTAATGCTTTGCTGGTATAATGTCTTGCCGGTGCCATAGGATTGCAAGGTTGCCTGTGTAATGCTTTGCCGGTATAATGTCTTGTCAGTGCCATAGGATTGCAAGGTTGCCATCAATGACAAAACCTTCAATCACACATAATGTCTCATTGGAGTGTCCATATGCCAACACTTACATCTTCTAATTTCTTCTTTGCTTCTGTCTTAACCTCTTTTCTTTTGTCTTTGTCATTCTGATTTGAACATTCACTGGTCTGAAATCCAAGTCCAACCTTGTGTAAGTGAGCTTTCTGCATGTTAATCAAATCTTCCAAAATTTTAATGCAATCAAGAACCTTATTTTATGTCTTCAACTTCTTTGCTTCTTGTTGTATCTTCTCACATTCATCGGTCTTCATATTGATTGATTCTTTCATGGTTTCCTCTATCTTTTTCTTCTCCTGAATCTTCTGCATAAAATCTTTAATAGTTTTATTCACCTGCTTCAACTGATTGCTAACTTCCTTATATCTCATCTCGAACTTATGGATTTGTTCTCTCAGCTTCCACACGCATTCATTTGTTACATTCACATTCTCTTTCAATTCCTCATTCTTTGACTCAACACTTTCCAGATCTTCAAGACATGTCTATAATTCCTCATCCAACTGATATTCTCTAGTCATACTCATCAGTGCCATGATTCAACCAACAAGGATCTCCCTCAAGTGGTTAAGCTTTCAAGCAAGGGACCAAAGCTTTGATACTAATTGTTGAATTGGTTGAATGGACCATAGTATTGAGAGGGGGGTGAATCAGTATTCCTACAATATCTTATTTTTTTACTGATATATCAATTTCATCAATTAAGCTCATCAACATGAAATAGGAAATGCATAATAAAGAAATAACACAACCACAAATTAAACACCAGATTTTTTATCTAGAAAACCTAAATGGGAAAAACTACAGAGAGTGTTACCTCTCAAGATAATATAACTAGTTGTATGGTTTTTACAGAATTGGGTGGCTCACTACCGAGTAACTCACTGCAAGATTACAAAAGCGGTTCACTATTGGAACGCTCACTGCAATATAAAGGAATTGAATTGAGGAAAAAAAGAATCTCCTAATGCACAAAGTTAGTTCCAAATTAAGCTCAAAAAACAACTCATAGTAGATCTGGTAAGGGATCACTGCAATACTATCCACAACTACCTATAGAAAATCTAGTAAGGGATTAAGTACTACACTACTCTTTTGAACCAATCACTTGTAGCAGATCTAGTAAAGGATTACTACAACACTATTTGCACTTTGACTCTTCTTTATACTTATTCACTCATATACTACTCACACTATAAACTACTTCTCTTACTGGAACTACTTTGATGTGAACAATTTTGTTATTCACACACTTATTTCTATGCTCTACCACACACTCTCTACTTTCACCAATCTCATAATCTTCACCATTTTTTTCTTTTTTCTTTCACACACCTTCTATATGTATATATATGCTAATAAGTTCATATATCGAGATGATATGTCGGCCCATCACAAATGATTTACACAATAATATGTTGTTTAGATCAACATGTTATCCAATAAAGCCTTGACCGGAAACATGATAGCAAAGTCGACCTTCACTTGATCTCTTACACTCTTCTTTGACACATTTCATTTACCGATGCATGCACCTTAATTACGAGAACAAAACAGGGGTCTATTGGACCCATAGACATAGACCCATAAGCATAGTACTCCAAGGACAACAACTCCTAACTCCAAGATACAGATACCACATTTAACACAAATCCCAGAACATAAATTATGATAGATACAATGAGATACAACTGACATAACTGATACAATTGATACTGAAACTCACACAATTGATATTGGAATAGGATGAACACAACAGAAGATTCTGAACATAAAGATATTATGAAAATTGCCCCAATAGATCATCTATGCCTTACTACTTCATTTCACATACCTATCTTCCATTAATGATCGACTATCAATACCAAAACTACTTTCGACATCATATCACATCTAGTCCTAATGGGATAACCAGGTGTTGACATCAATGACAACAATGACAATATTCACACAAGTCTAACAGTTTCAACCCATACAATGATTTTTTTAGCGTGCAAACAAGATTCTCTTTGCCTTTTTCCTTAAAACCTTTTGGTTGTTGTTTTAGACACCAAAAATTATCCTAGCCTAATTAAATAATTATTTTATTATTTAATTATTTTATCTTAAGCCTTCTATCAATTAAATAGATTTTTATTTATTTAATTAATTCACTTATCCTTTTCTAGCCTTTCCCCATTTACATAAATATTGAAAAATTATCCTTTCCCTAAATTAAATTTATATTTTATTCATTTAATTGGTCCCACTTCATCTATTAATTTAATAGATCTTTATTTATTTAATTAATTCAATAACTTTTTCCCTCTATGACACTTGTTATTTATTTCTTAATTTTCCTCCAACTACCCCCTTCATATTTTATTATTTTTCCTACCCACTCTTTAATCATAGATGACCATTTATCCTTTCACCTCTTATTCTTATCCCTCCATTTTCTAAGGTGTTCTCTATATAAGAGGATCCTTTCATCCTTTCAAACCCTAATGACATATGCAATTGAGCCTACTTGTGATCAAGCAACTTCACAACCACAATCCGTTCTTTGTTAGGCTATTGTGCACAATACAAAATATGAGAGCAAATATATCAAACAAGATGAATGGAGATAGGAAACAATGGAGATCAAACCCTACTAAGCATGTGAATGGTATAATATTTTATTTTATTTTATATCTTGCATGTTTTAGGTTCTTCATTGGTGTATGGTGGATTCTTGATTGTAGAACTAGGGTTTATGTGGTTGGATCTTTTATGGTTTTGCAATAGTTTTAATCATCCCATTTTCACCATATACATTTTGGCATGCCTAATGGGATTCTTGTCCCTTGATTTTAACATCATATTTTCATTCTAGTCTTTTTATCAAGCTCAAGGTCAGATTAGTGACGATTACAAGTAAAAGTGTGTCTACAAATCATTTTTCTACGTTTGTGTTTCTGTCCAATTGTCAATTTGTAAGTTTAATTAGAAATTGTGTTTGCATCTCTTATTTCCATGTCTATGAATCATATTATCACATTTTCTTGTTTTGTGCATCTGTGTATCCTTTTGTCATATTTATGTTCTAGATCTGACAATATTCTAGGTTTATTATTATCACGCTTGTGTTATGTTTTATCATGCCTGTGTTCAGTGTTGATTTTGTGGAGGTTATAGGTATTTCCATGTCTGGGTCAGTTATTGCCACATCTAGGCCAGATATATCAGCATTTGTGTTTCAACATTTTATATTTTCAGTTCTTTATCTTTTTCATTTATTTTGAATTTTCTTTTTCGTTGTAACACCTTGCTTGGACTAACAAAGTCATGTAGCTATTAAAAATGTATTGTCAAAGGCCCCTTTTCACATTTTGATTTTGATTTTCTAAAATTAACATAACAAGTGTGCTTGTAGGTGGGGTTGATTATTCAAAACTACTAATCATTTTGTTATAGGGGTAACTTAATGTGTGTCTTCACATTTTCAATTCCTAGTTTAATTAGGCTCACACGTTTTCATTGCCTTTTTTCTTTGTTTGTTGGAGGTTAATTAACTTTTCTTGAAGTGTCTTGTGCCTTTGGCATGCTTGTGTTTAGATTAGAATCCTAAAGGTGATACCAATAGGATCATCCCCCCTTGCCTCCCATTGGACCTTAGGTGTAAGAGAAATTATTATCGTCTTTTAGAGGGCCCACTTCCCGTCTTGGGAGAGGGAATGACCCAAGTAGTATTTTGTTTTAGTCTTCTATATAAAATATTATGGTTTTAGATAAAAGTCTCTTATCACCCGGTGTCAATATGTTATACCGATGTCTATGTCATCAAGTACCCATAGTAGCACATAAATCTCACAATTACTGGGAGGCCTCATTAATTTGAGCAAAATGCTGCATGTATAGCCATCAGATACCACAAAACATGACCATCATGATAATTTTAATGCAATGGGATAGCTAGTTTTTCCCCCAATATACTCACCATAAGGTTCCTTTGAGATGAGACAAAAATCCTCAACTTAGCATAAGCTACTTGTAGCTTTTTAGGGAGAGGGTGATAGGGTCATCCTTCTAATCCTAGAAGTCCCTAGCTGTCTAGTCAGAAAAAAGAGAAAATAGTGAATACACCCATCAAGTTGTCCCTACACTTAAGTTGACAAAGATTCCAGGTTGTGGGCTGAAGTTACCATCATGAGAACATTAACCTTAGGCTAAGAAAGTGTTTTATGTGTCTTTGAATGTGCTAGACTTATGGAAATTGGGCTAATTCAACCTATTGTACATACACATGACACTCAAAATTTAACAAAACACCTTCAGACATTGTGTTTTCATTGATTGTTGTCTTTCCTTGCCATAAAGCATTCAACATAAATATCTAGTCACACTCAACAATTTGAAAAACTTGGATAGAATTTGCATATTTTCTAGAAACATTTTTGTGTCTGATATCAGTGTGTATTTGATCTTTTTGGTTGTGACTGTGTTTTCTCCTAGCACATTTTCTTGAATTAAAATTGTGTTTGTGCAGGGCAACACAACGTATTTGCACTTGCATATTAGACTGGAAAAAAATTGTCAAACTAAGGAAATCACATCTATGTTGGATCAAACTATGTTTGTGTTTTTTAACCATGTCCATGCAAAGTAGAATCACATTTATGTACTAGAAATGATATTTGCATTATCTATTACAAGTCTAGTTTCCTTTGCACCAAAAGATCGACCTGTTAATGCCTGATGCAACCACTAGACTTATAGAATCCACAAGAGGCAGTTAAGCCATGTCACAAACCTGAGCATTGCACTACACAACACAAGGAGACCAAGGGTACACTCCTTGCAACAATCCCTGCTAGCACAAGCGAGGAGTTTGAATGTGTAACCTTGCTCTGATACCACATGTTACAAGTGTGGTTGTCGCTGCACCAAAGGATCAACCTATTAATGCCTGATACAACCACTAGACTTATAGAATCCATAGGAGGTGGTTAAGCCACATCACAAACTTGAGCGCTATGCTACACAACACAAGGAAACTAAGGGCTCACAACTTGCCACATTATCAACTATGGAAAAAATATTTATTGACTTTTAAACTATGTATAAGTGGATTATGTCCACATCTATGAACTCATAACACATTTTGTTAGATGGTTCAAATAACCGGAAGACAACTGAGAGGGGGGGTGAATCAGCTGTCACTAGTTTATCGAAACCTTAAGCATTTAAAAATTTCATACCGGAACACATAAGATCAATACCGAAACACATAAACCAATTACCAAAATAAAAGATATACCAATTAAGCACAAGCAACAATTAGAGAAAAGTTACCATCCACATGACAACAAGATTTGAACGTGGAAAATCTGATAAAGGGAAAAACCATGGTGGGTAGCCTACCCACAGTCAGATAATACTTCCGCAGAAATTATTTGATTACAAATTGAGGGGCCTCCACTTACAGGAAGGCCAACAATCTAAAGCACACTGCTCATTACAAAAGGAGTCTCACTGACTACAAATAAATCTAGACTACAATCCAGAAGGAAGAATGAACTACAATAATAGCATCTCCTATGCCTGAATATAGTTCTAGATAAGCTCAATACCAGAGGTGTTAAACCTCTTGCATAAACCTCACTCGATCACCTATGATCGACCAAATCCTGTGCATGAATGATTATTACATTATTCTCTTGTATACCATTATCCATCATGATCTACAATGAGATCATACACATATATATACAAACCCTCGACCTTAAACAATTAGGTCAGCCACCCAGACAATAAAACCTAAAACATAATTATAAAACATGTCGACCTGAGACCAAACAAATATCATCTAACCCATAATTCATCCTGGAAACACATTGAGAAATCCCAACAACACGTTACATTAAGTCAGTCCAAAACCTATATACCACCGAACCCAATTTAGGTCCACACATGCTAAAGCAATGATCCCAATCAGTCAAGGCTCAAACACAATCACCATCAGCATCCTGAATCCCTACTACAAGCTGCACCAACACCACTTATGCATAGTATCAAAAGACTTCAACAAAGCTCTACCAGTGAAACTCTCACAGGATCAATAAACTAGGCTTACCAACATATAAGATAGCATCCGATCACCAAATCAATACCAGCTGATTGAACATATATTTGAGTAGCATGAATAGAAAATCTAAGCCAATTCCATAAGCCAAAGCATATCAGAGTATATCGGATCAACATGATTTGACCAACCGGAAACCAAACATCCTATCGGGACCAACCAAATACCGGTAAACAACCAAAGCAGCTAGTGTTGACATCAATGACAAAACATCAATGCAACACATAATCAATTCCTCCAAATTGCCTACAATCTTCCTCTTTGGCATTGATGGCAACACTAGATGTGAAAAAAATCCAAGTGCCAAGAAATGCCAAACAAATCTCCCACACAAGAATATAGCAATGAAGTTCAGATCCATACTATCCCTGTAGATGATATCATAGTTAAGTTCTGCAAATTTCTCCCCCTAATGTATATAACTCCTTAAGTTTTTCACATGAATATATCTCCCCCTTTGACATGAATGCTAGAGATTTGACATAAATATCATAGAAAAGTCATAAACCACTGAATTACAAGACTAACTACTCCCCCTGAGTAGTAGAATAACCACATCATTCTGGAATGAATAATATCTCTAATAATGCATACCAAACTGATGCGAAATAGCATCAATTAGTTTTCTGCCAGAGGGACAGAAACCCATAATGTATCTCTGAGGTACTCAAATGATTCTTTAGGAAAAGGTTTAGTGAAGATGTCTGCAATCTTCTCTTTAGTGTTCACATAAACCAATCTGAGTTCATTTTCTTCCACATTTTCCTTCAAAAAGTTATACTTGATAGATATGTGCGTTGTCTTAGTGAAATACCAGATTCTTTGATATGTCTATAGCAATAGAGTTATCATAGTGAATAACTATCCGTTCATTGTAATGCACTTTTATGTCCTTTAATATTTGCTTCATCCATAGAACTTGTGTACAATTAGTAGCAACAACAACATACTCAGCTTCAATAGTAGATAAGGAAGTAAATGATTGTTTCTTACTGATCCATGAAATAAGTTTCTTTCCAAGAAAGAAAGCTCCACCAAAAGTACTCTTCCGATCATCAACATCACCTGCCCAATCTGCGTCTGTATATGCACATAAAGTAAAGTCATCATCTTTAGGATACCACAAACCATATTCAGATGTTCCTTGTAAGTATCTAAAAATCCTTTTCACCACACTCTCAAGATTTTCTCTAGGATCACTTTGATATCTTGATGCAATGCAAAATGTATTCATTATATCCGGTCTAGTGTGAGCCAAAAATAGCAGACCTCCAATCACAGACTTATATCTTGTAGGATTTATCAGTGCAAATTCATCTTTCCTTGTCAATTTCTCACTTGTAATCATAGGAGTACTAGAATTTTCCATACCAAATTTCTTCAACAACTCTCTAGCATACTTAGTTTGACAAATGAAAATACCTTTATTAGTCTATGTAATCTGCAAATCTAAGAAAAATTTCATTTCCCCAATCATAGACATCTCAAATTCATTCTCCATATTGTTAGAAAATTCCATGCACAACTTATCTTCACCTCCAAAAATGATGTCATAAACAAAGACCTCAATAATCAATATATCATCATCAGTGACTTTATAATATAGATTACTGTCAGCATTACCTTTAGTGAAACCAAGTTTTAAAATATTTTTGTCCAACCTTGCATACCAAGCTCTAGGTGCATGCTTCAATCCATATAGGGATTTCTTTAACCTGCAAACCATGTTTTTATCATCTGAAAGTGAAAAGCCACCAGGTTGCTCAATATAAACTTCCTCATCAAGATCCCCATTCAAAAAAGAACACTTAACATCCATCCGATAAACCTTATAGTTTTTATGTGCAACATAGGCAAGAAATAATCTTACAACTTCAATCCTCGCTATAGGTGCAAAGGTTTCACCATAATCAATTCCTTCCTTCTGAGAATATCCTTTACAAACCAATCTAGATTTATTCCTCACAACTTGCCCATCTTCATTTAGTTTATTCCTAAAAACTCATTTAGTTCCAATCACATTCTTATTTTTAGGCTGGGGAACTAAAATCCATGTGTTATTCTTTTCAATCTGATCTAATTCTTCTTCCATAGCTTTCATCCAACATTCATCTTTACATGCTTCAGTTACTGATATCAGTTCAACTTGAGAAATTAAACATACCTCATCAACTACCAATCGTCTTCTTGTCATCACTCCTTTGTTCTTATCCCGAATGATCTGATCTTCTGAATGATTCAACCTTACATACTGAGGAGTCTTTTGACTCTCTGTTCTTCTTCCCTAATCTTTAGTTACTATTGAATTTTATGATACTGCCGGAGTAATTGGTTTAGCATTTTATTTTGCTAAAGGTGTTACTGATTCCATTATGATCATTTCCATTGTCGGTTCTTACTCATAAATTTTGTTTTAATGTCTATTCTTCTCATCCACCTTAACATTAGCGCTCTCCACAATTCTCTACAATGATTGATGATGCAAAGATGATGAAAAAGGAAATGAAAGGCGATGAAAACATATAATAGGATGGATGATGAGAAAGGTATATGAAGGTGATGATAATTCTTGTGCTTTTTATGTGCTTATATATGTTAGACAGTTCAAATAACCAGAAGACAACTGAGGGGGGGTGGGGGTGAATCGGTTGTCACCAGATTACTAGAACCTTAAGCAATTAAAACTTTAATATCGGAACCCAAAAGATCAATACCAGAATGCATAATTGTGTTGTCACTGAGGATTTCACCCGTGATGCTAAGTTCAAAAACAAGCAATCCTATGAAACATGGAAACACCTTCAAGCCTGTGGGTTGCCCAAAGTGAAGGTGAATCTCCGGAGATTAGGCCGGCTTCCTATTTGGTGAATCTCTTGTAAATACTACTGATAAGAAAAGGGATAGAAAGGGATTAAAGGCTTTGCATGTAATGAAAATTTATTCTAATGAAGGTGATGCACCAAATATCTTATTTGGGATCTGCAACCTTCTTAACTCACAAAACCTTCAACAAATAACCTTGATTGCTTCACAACTCAACTGAAAATGTAGATTCATAAACATTTCCTAGAAAGGGATGAATTTAATGCATGTATGAAGGAAAACAATAAGTTTTCATAGCTTCAAGCAATTAAAATCAACTAACACGTATCTCCTTGCACCATAAATTGACTCAATGAGATAAATTAGAGGACAAAAATCACAAGAAATTATCAAATCATTCATTCACTAGATAATACTAGAAGTATCACGAAGGAAAGCTGCTGCTATATTACTAAAAAATAAAGGAGTGCTGCTGTTACAAAAACTCAAAATACTGCTGAGCTACAATGCCTTTTTGCAAAAATGTGTATGCAAAAAAGAAAGAACTAGAGGGAAAAAAGAAGGAGAGAATGAATATTTAGAAAAAATGTTGAATCCCCTTCAAAACCCTAAAGACACTACATGAGAAAAGCCCTGGGTGAATTTGCCTCAAAAAATGGCATAAAAACTCATGCATAATCTGTAAAATAATAATCTTTACTACTCAAAAGGATTGACATTGATCTTGCATGAAGAGAAACCCTCATTACTGAATGTGGAATTGTCAGTCTCACCCTTAATAGCTCCATTGAAAAAACAAACCTCCTATTTTAAAAAATCTTGGCAACTACTCTCCGTGTTGAAGCTTCTGTTAAAAAAGGCTGAAAAAATGCATCTCTCTATTTCATGAGCTTTCCAAAGGTATGTAACATTTGCATGTTGTGACAATCAATAAGCATCTACATTAATCTTTCATGCAGAAATTCATCTCCTTGCTTGGCGAGCTTTTCACTGTCCGAACAACCAGTTCTGAGTCTACCGTGCAATTTGTATTTGCCAGCCATTGGATCGGCTACATGAACTTTTCGTTTACTTTCTAGCGGGCCCCACCGTTTGTCGCCAAGTCACTATGACTATCCATCAAGCATTTTTATCTTGTGGTATAGCGATGATCATCAATTTGTCAGTAACTTGCTTGCCTTTTAGTCTGCTTGTTTGCTATTATCTTCCTGGGCCCATGGGAATGAGCAATGCTAATGAACTTTGAACTATTGAACCAATGAACTTTGAACCATCAAACCATTTTGAACCATTTTGAAACGGTGAACCACTTTGAAGTTCAAGTTCAAGGTTGACTTAGACATCCACTCATCTGTAGACTTTTGCCACGTGTCAACCTCTTATTTGATCGCAGGTCCACTTTGTCCTCCATCTGGACAGCCACCTGGATGGCCACATCATCAGTCACCAAGTCATGGTGATAATCCGGTGTACATCTTTTCATTGTGACATAGTGACAGCCGTTAGATCTCTGCCATCACCATTGATCTTTCTTCAACTTGCTCGCTCTTTAGTCTCTTCCCGCTAGCCAGTCACAAAATCAGGATGCCTTGAGATGCGCACGCACGGGGTCCACCAAGCCACGAGCTGCCTCTTCTTGCCAAAAGGTCATAAGCTTTGACACTATAGTTATATGTGGCCTTATATTTAAATGTGATAAATTCCCTTCACGAGGCCAATTTGGGATAAATTTTCTTCATGCTTGGTGACTGAAAATGCTTGGAAGTTCTCTGGCTTTTTAAATAACCCTCTTTGGCACCCAAGTAAAAACTTTACATAGGCCAATTGCATTTGCTCTAAGTTTCTTTTGGCCTTAAGGTTTTAATAGCCACACCATTTCATCTATAATGGAGCATAATATCTCTGCGATCTACAACATGCTAAGCTCAACCCTCTTGGGAGCCATATTTTAACCCACATGCTATCTTACTTTCCTGTATCTGCACATGAAGCAAACAAGTTAGAAAAAATAGTGCATTTCTTCCTGGTTCATGATTTGGACCTTTTCAAAATGAATGCAAGGCTTCATTAGGGCACCGAATTTGGCATTGTGCAAAATTTTGGTAACAAAACCAAATACCGAAATAGCAGATAAACCAATTAAGCATAAACAAAAATCAAAGAATACCATCCACATGACACCAAGATTTATACGTGGAAAAACCATAGTGGGAAGCCTACCCACAGTCAAATAATACTTCTATAGTAAGTATGTGAATTACAATTAAGGGGCCTACACTTGTAGGAAGGCCAACAACCTAGAGCACAATGATCATCACAAAAGGAGTCTCTCTGACTACATAGAAATCTAGACTACAATCTAGAGAAATGAATGAACTACAAAGATAGCATCTCCTATGCGTGAATACAGTTTCGGTTAAGCTCAATACCGGAGGACTAAATCCTCTTACATAAACCCAACTCAATCACCAATGATCGACCAAATCCTCTGCCTGGATGATTATTGCATTATTCACTCCTTACATATCAATTTCCCATACCCATACCTATGTCATGATCTACAATGAGATCTTACACCATATTTATACAAACCCTCGACCATAAACAATAAGGTTGACCACCAGATAATAAACAAATTACATAATTACAAAACATGTCGGCCAGAGACCAAACAAATAATATCCAACCCATAAGATATCCTAAAAAACACATCGAGAGGTCCAATCCACATGTTACACTAAGCCGGTCCATAACCTAGGTAATACCGTGACCTAATATAGGTCCGCACACACCAAAGAAATAATCCTAATCAACATCCTGAATCTCCACTAGAAGCCGCACCAACACCACTTATGCATATCATCAAAGATATTCAACAAAGCTCTCCTAGTGAAACCCTCACCGGAACAACAAACCAAGCTTACTAGCAAATAGGATAGCATTTGATCACCAGATCAAAACCACCTGACTGAACATGAATCTGAGTAAGACAATTCCATAACCCAAAGATACCGGAGCATAACTGGATCATGATGATCGAATCCAACCAGAACCAAACATCTTACCAGGACCAGAAGGATACTAGTAAAGCAACCAAAACAAGTAGTGTTGACATCAATGACAAAATATCAATGCAACACAATCAATTCCCCCAAATGGCCAACAATCTCCCCCTTTGGCATTGATGTCAACACTAGATGTGAAAAACATCCAAGTGCCAAGAAATGCCAAACAAGTCTCCCCCAATGGAAGACAACCAACAATCTCCCACACAAAGATATAGAAATGAAGTTTTGAAACAAGGACCAAACTACCCCTATGAATTATATCTCTGTAAAGCTCTAGTTTTCACATGTATCTCTCCCCCTTTGACATCAATGCCAGAAATCTGACAAAAATATAAAAAAAAACAAAAGCCACTGAAACACAAGGCTAACTACTCCCCCTAAGTAGTAGCATCCCCACATCAATTCCGGAATGAATAATATCTCTGATAATGCATACCAGACTGATGCAAAATAACATCAATCAGTTCTCTGTCGGAGGGATAAAAACCCCTAATCTGTCTCTTAGGTACTCAAATGATTCTTTAGGAAAAGGTTTAGTGAAAATATCTACAATCTGCTCTTTAGTGTTCACATAAACCAATCTAACTTCATTTTCTTCCACCTTCTCCTTCAAAAAGTTATACTTGATAGATATGTGCTTTGTCTTAGAGTGAAATACCAGATTCTTTTATATGTCAATAGCAACAGAGTTATCACAGTGAATAACTACCAGTCCAATGCAATGCACTTTAATATCCTTCAACATTTGCTTCATTCATAGAACTTGTGTACAGTTAGTAGCAACAACAACATACTCAGCTTCAGTAGTAGATAAATAAGTACATGACTATTTCTTGCTGATTCATGAAACCAACTTCTCTCCAAGAAAGAAAGCTCCATCGGAAGTACTTTTCCGGTCATCAACATCTCCTTCCCAATTTGCATCAATTTCTCCTTTGATATGTACTTTGTTGAATGTATAAACCATTGTGCTCACTGCTTCTCTCCAATAGATATGAGGTATACTAGCTTCCATCATCATTGATCTAGCAACATCCAAGATAGTTTTGTTCTTCCTTTCCACAACTCCATTCTGTTGAGGTGTCCGAGGAGCAGAAAATTGTCTCTTTATACCATGCTTCTCACAAAAGTTGTTAAACTCACCAGATGTGAATTGTCCACCATGATTTGACCTTAAACATTTAATCTTCAGTCCTGTCTCTATCTCAACTTTAACTTTAAAGATTTTAAACTTTTCAAAAGCCTCAGATTTGTCCCTTAGAAAAGTAGTCCACATCATTCTAGAATAATCATCTATGATTAGTATAGAATATCTATCACCTTGAAAAAATTTAACTCTAGTAGGGCCACACAAATCAGTATGAATGAGATCAAGAACATCATTAGATTTGTCTTGTATACTCTTAAAAGAGGTTCTGACCTGTTTTCCCATTTGACATTCTTTACATATTGGATTATAGGGCTTCACAATCTTATGTATATCTCTAACTGCCTTAGTTGCATTGATCTTTACAATGTAATCAAAATTCACATGACATAGCCTTTTATGCCATAGCCAACTCTCATCAATTTGTGCAATCAAACATGTCTTCTCATCGAAATTCAAATGAAATATATTACCTTTTGTATGTGTACTGGTTGCAATCTCCAAACTAGATCTATTAATGATTTTGCATTTTCCATCCTTGAATTGTAATTGAAATCCCTTATCCACCATTGTCCTACACTCAAAAGATTATGCCTTAAACCTTCAACATAATAAACATTATCGGTATTATTCTTACCATCCAATGATATAGTTCCTTTTCCCTTGATCATACATGCTTTGCCATCTCAAAATCTAACCAGACCGCCATCAAATTCTTGCAAAGATAAAAACTTCCTTTTATTTCTAGTCATATGATGTGAACATCCACTTTCAATTACCCATTCATCCTTATCTTCAATTTTAGCACCAAGTTCCTTCTCTTCAAGTACATTCTCTTCTAGTGCTAGAAAATATTCCTTGATAGCCAGGAACACTCATTCCTTTCCATTGCCGGAACCACTAGCCGAGTCTTGTGTCGGTTCATCATCAGAATCAGACACACCTTCCCCATTCGCTATGTAGCATGATTTGTCTTTTTTTTTCTTGTACTTATACTTGTTCAAATATCCAAGGTTAGGCTTAAAATATCTTCTATCTCTTTCTTAAAATCTTGAATTCCTTTCAGGACATCTAGATGCAAAATGACCAATCTTATTATATGAAAAACATTTGAAATGTGCTTTTCCTTCATACTTACTTCCTACCAGTCCTTTAGGTACTCTTCTAGAAAATAGGGCTTCAAGTTGCTCAAATTCTTCATCTTCTCTCTTCATATCATCCAATTCCCTTACATATAAAGCTTTCCAATCTTGCTTGTCGGTTGATGATGTAGATGCATGACAAGAAGGTTCAGACTTCACAGCTCTAGAAGGTCCAAATTCTTCAAGCTCGAAAATAGATAATTTTCCAACCAAGGTATCCCTATTGACAAAAGTATTAGGCATTGTTCTCAATTCATTAATTGCAGTAGCCTTCATCTTATAAGTCGGTGGTAAAGCTCTTAGAACTTTAGAAATTATTTCATCTTCACTCAGAGATCCACCACAACATTGAATTCCCATGACAATTTCATTTACCCTTTCCATGAATGCAGTAATCCTTTCATCTTTTTCCATCTTCAAATTTTCATATCTCACTTGGTAACCATCAAGTTTAGCAATCTTAACAGTGGGGTCACCTTCATTTAGAGTCTCCAACTTGTCCAATATAGCTTTTGTTGCTGATTTGTTAGTCAATCCCATTATTTGTCGATCAGAAAGTGCACACAAGAGGGCTTCTCTAGCTCCACAATCATTCTCAAGCTCCTTATCCAAGTTTTCCAGAGGAGGATTGCTAGATGTCGGATTAAAAGGAGTAACCCCATTCTCTTTGATCTCCCAAATTTCCTTACCAAGACATCTTAGATGAGTCTCCATTTGAATCTTCCATACTCTGTAATTTGTTCCATCAAGCCTAGGAATTTCTCTCTGAAAGACATCTGTAGATGAACTAGATGAAATTGAACTATTAGATGCCATAGGATCTTCCTCGAGCGGTTAAACTTCTATAGAGAGGACCAGTGCTCTAATACCAATTGTTAGATAGTTCAAATAACTAGAAGACAACTAAGAGGGGGGGGGTGAATCAGTTGTCACCAGTTTACCGAAACATTAAGCATTTATAAATTTAAAATCGGAACACATAAGATCAATACCAGAATACATAAACCAATTATTGAAATAGCAGATATACCAATTAAGCACAAGAAACAATTAGAGAAAAGTTACTGTCCACATGAAACCAAGATTTGTACGTGGAAAACTTGGTAAAGGGAAAAACCACGGTGAGAAGCCTACCCACAGTCAGATAATACTTTTGCAGTAAGTATGTGATTACAAATTGAGGGGCCTACACTTGCAAGAAGGCCAATAGCCTAGAGCACACTACTCATTACAAAAGGAGTCTCACTGACAACATAAAAATTCAGACTACAATCTAGAAGGAAGAATGAACTGCAATAATAGCATCTCTTATGCTTGAATATAGTTCTGCTTAAGCTCAATACGAGAGGTTTTAAACCTCTTGCATAAACCCAACTCGATCACCTATGATCAACCAAATCCTTTGCATGATTGATTATTACATTATTACATTGTGATCTATAATGAGATCATACACATATATATACAAACCCTCAACCTTAAACAATTAGGTCGGCCACCCAAACAATAAAACCTAAAACATAATTATAAAACATGTCGGCCTGAGACCAAACAAATATCATCCAACCCATAAGTCATCTTGGAAACACATTGAGAAATCCCAACAACATGTTACATTAAGCCGGTCCAAAACCTAGATATCACCGGACCCAATTTAGGTCCACAAACGCTAAATAAATGATCCCAATCAGTCAAGGATCAAACATGATCACCATCAGCATCCCGAATCCCTACTAGTAGCCGCACCAACACCACTTATGCATAGTATCAAAAGATCTTCAATAAAGCTTTGCCAGTGAAACCCTCATCGAATCAATAAACCAGGCTTACCAGCATATAAGATAGCATCCAATCACCAAATCAATACCAACTGACTGAACATATATTTGAGTAGCATGAATAGTAAATCTAAGACAATTCCATAAGCTATAGCATACCAGAGTATACCAGATCAACATGATATGACCAACCAGAAACCAAACATCCTACTGGGACTAGATACCAGTAAATAACCAAAGCGACTAGTGTTGACATCAATGACAAAACATCAATGCAACACATAATCAATTCCTCCAAATTTCCAACACATTTATGTTCTCAGATCAAAGAGTTTCTAAGGCAACTTCCCTTAGGGCTTCATTTTTAGTCAACTAGTCTTTATCACAACTTTGTCACACATTTTCAATCATTTTAACTCATCATTTTTAGTCCCCGATACATACTTTCCAACTAGAGTCAAATGGTTTTTTAGTGGTCCTCACCCTATCTTACAAACATACTATAATATATCACTAGGTGGTTCCCATATTAGATCCATCATCTTGGGTACCATTTGGCTATCTTTAGTTAAGGTCAACTTACCTCATCAAGAGATCTATCATCTCTTTGGAAGCCACACCTTGCTCTAGATCACATACATCTTAGACTTACACTTTTGGACATTGAAAGACAACCCTAGATTCTTTTTCCATTCAAACTCCTTTTGGTCTTCCATAGTCTTTACATTTTCTTCCATCTTCCATTTTAGCCAAGGTTTAGTCCATGGTTGAAACTCGTTCACAAAGTTCTAGAAGACAAGCCAAGGAAGCTCTAAGATCTCTCAACATGAGTACCTATGAATTTGAAGGAGATGAATTATACAACCCACAAAATTTTGAGAATCGTAGTAATCCACCAGAGAATGAAAATAACAATGACAATGACAATGAATCCATCACTTTCATAGACATTGAAGAGAGTATAATAGATCCAAGGTTTAATAGGATGGTGGAAGAAATTATGGGAAGGGATCGTCAATACTTGCTACAAGTGTTTGGAAAAAGTGGAGCAAGATTACCCCATGATTTTGATGTGTAACAAATTCTATAGGAGGATCCAAATCAAGTGAATCAAGCAAATGCAAATCCTTGAGGACATAATGGTGGTAATAGGAGAGAACGTCTTATTCCTGAGTCACCTTCATCCTTGTTTCAAAAACTAGATATGACCAACACTCATGCTCATACCAATTTTACTAGTAAATCTCATGAACAACCCTGTACTTGTCCTTGTAGTGTCATAAAATTGCTACTCTTGCAATTTTAACCACATTTGAGGTCCTCATCTTGGTGACGACATCTCCTTCCCTAACTGAGACCTATTTCTACATTCCCATCCCTTCACCCTTTCTCCTTCAAAGACCTATGGCTTCTCTATATCCTATGTAGGGCCCAAAATAGGGCAAGACGGGGGCGTGGTGCCCTTGTCCTCACCCCTTAGGGTGGCCCTATGTTTGGTCTTCCCGGTCTCCTAGGCATTAATTATCTTCGGGGTTTTCAATGCCTCTTTGTATCCCTTCAGTGGTTGAAAATTAATCCTTGAGGCATGTATAAAAAGGAATTCAATTCCCTCATTCAACAATAGATGGATGGATAAAAAGGGATAAGATGCATAAGGATAAGATATGGGATTTCAAGGTCATTATCAAGCATTGAAGCATTCAAGTCTTCTTCATTCATCCATTGGAGCAACATTACAACATTCATTTGCAAGCATGTGTGTGTGTTAGTGTTTTGTCATGTTACATGTCATTTCATACAATATTTGTGGTTACATTCAAGAAGCAAAGCAATCATCATCAACAAGTTGCAAATCTACAAGGTATACATTTGCATTTGCAATTACTTTCTTTCAAGGTTGATTCCTCACCCAGGGTTTGACTAAGGCAAACCCCTATCTACAACCATTCTGTTAGGGTTTCAAGCAGATCCGAAGCAAATATGAACTAACAATTATATGCAGATTTAAATACAAAAGATAAAGAAATAAAACAGGACACAGATAACACAGAGATTTAACGTGGTTCACCCAAAATGGGTTACGTCCACCATACACAGCCGTCCAATCTTTCTTATTATCCAGCAAAAATAGTACATCAACCTTACAATGCCTTAAGCATCCCAGCCACTTATAACATGCGTTTTTAGGGCAACAAACAAAGTCGGCCTTTTTAGGGTTTTATTACAATGTCGGTTTTCATCAACAAAAAACGGCAAATTTTTTTTTCTCGGGGGCTGCCGCCCCTGAACCCCCGCTTTCTCGGGGGCTGCCGCCCCCGAACCCCTGCCCGGGGCCCGGCCCGGCCCCGGACCCCGGCGAGGATACATGCTGAGTGTACAGTACTTTGCTGATTAGTCGCCACATTTCAACACATTCTCCCTCTCTAATTTGTGTGTAGGTTGCAAGTGCACAACTGTAATTGCAGGTTTGGGATTCATTTGCAAAGACAGAAGAACACTTTTTGTTTCACAGATTTTGTGCAGGACCATTCTCCAAATTTGCAGGGCAGATCTGTATCATTCTAATTAGCTTCGATCTGAAGTTACATCGCGATCCTGAACTAATAGCCTCACATTTCAATCATTTCCTCTCTCTTTTCTGCATAGTCAACAAGTCAACTTTCTCATTTACAAAAGAGGGTAAATCACACTTCAACCCTTGCAATCCATTTGGAATTCACATCCTTGTTTCCCTCAAATTTGGATCTAGTGGATTCAAGCCCCTCTTTTGAATGTAAAGTTCCTCCCAAGTGAAAATCATCCTAGTGGCTTTGTTTCTCTCTCCTAGGTGGGGAGTCACTAGGATCCAATTTTCCACTTTACATTTTGGTGAACCCGACATCTTACACATTAATTCTGATTTCTCATTCTTAGATCTGATTAATTGCAATTTGAATTTCAAATTTTCATGTTGAATTTTGATCTATTTGCAAATTTTAGAGGTTAATTGCAGAAAACCCCTAATTTTTCATTTTGAGAAAATTAAGCTTGTAAGGTGTAAAATTTTAATTGCTTGTTTCAGATCTGATTTCTATTTCAAAATTGCAATTCAAATATGTCTCTTTATTATGAAAATGCAGTCGCTAAATCATAAAATCCTAATTTTTAAGATTCTTCTTTTTTCGACCTTTGACTACAATTTTGACTGATCTAGACATCTCCAAATTAGCTATTTTTTTGGATTCATTTTGGATTCAGCATTAAAATCATAATCCCTATCATCCCTGAAAATTTCAAAAAAAGTTGGCTGGACCATGTGCGTTCCCGCCATGGTCCTCATCTTTTTTCTCGAAATTTCGAGAGATGGAGTTGACTATATTTTTTTTGCTCAGATCCATAAAATCAGCGCACTTTATCAATTTTAACACTCTCTAAGGTGAAACGCAAATTAAAAAATTCATCAAATTCAAATCTTAAAATTAATTTTCATAAAAACGTCCTAATTTTAGATCTTCTTTTCCAACAAATTGGATTTACCTACTCTTTCACATGTGATTATATTAATTTTTGCATATATTTATCATGTGTCAGATAAGAGTTTCTTCCATTTCCTGTTGCTTCTCTTTCTTCATAACACTTGGTCGTATTGTGTTGTTAGGATTTCCAAATTATTTTCTTTTCAATTAGATCTCAAAGCTTTCATGTATCGTTTATGTTGCATTATGATGATGTTGTTAACAAAATGCATTTCCTATATTAATCACCTTAAAGATTTTGTAGATCCTAAACCTAAAGAACCTAATCTTTGTACCTCTCCTAGGGTATCTTGTGTAAATGAGATGAGACCTAATGCTTTAACCAATGATCTCTCTAAAAAAGAGCAAGCATTGGAAAGTAATGTGGACCCATCTTCTCCTCATATACATACCCTTGAGCAAGGGGGGCAATATGAAAACATCAACATTCTTACATCTTTAGATCCTCCTTATTCTCCTAAGACCTATCTTCAACATCAAAGTCTATGTAGGGAGGATGATGTCATGCATTTTATTCATGACCTTTCCCCTGCATAGAAATCACTAAAAATGAGCTTTTAAATGATGAAGATGTTCTTCCCCAATCTTCCAAAAAGGATAAGCTTGCTAAAGGCAAAGAGATTCTCATTTCACATGATACTCCTCCTTCATCTACAAATCCTTTTCTACCTCCTTACACATCATATTTCCAAGAAATTCATGATCTTGTTCCTCCATCTAGTCAATTGCAACATTCTTATAGTTTTGGGTTTCATATAATTACAAAACACTAGGTTTTAAAGGACAAGGAATCGGGAAATTTGAGCATGTAATTTGTGTCCCTATAAATCCTCCTACACAAACTACTACAAGAGGCCTAGGAAGTGGTACCCCTCTTTCTATGGACGAATTCCTTAGACTTCAAAACTTTCAAGATTACCTTCAAAAACAACAAATCAAGACAGCTCGCAAGAATGCTTCTTCTTCAAAGCGTCTTTTTTGTCCATTTCATCAAACCCATGACCATAATGCTGATGATTGCCCTGATTTTCAAAAATCTATTCAAGATGGCATAGATAGTGGAAAAAATAGAATTGTGGATAATGAAACTTCTTCTCATAACAAACCTTCTTCTTCATGGGAAGATGATATTTACCATCCTGACAGATTAGCTACAAGAATCTATTGGAGGTTATAATATGACAAGAACATTTCCTTTCCTCCTCAAAATAAAAACAAAAATCTTAAGCAAGTGAAAGGTATTGAATATTGCATTTTTCATGATTCATATTCACATTGTCTTGGAAAGTGTTATGGATTTAAGAAATTTGTTCAACTACAATATGATCTTGGACAAATTTGTCTCATGTTTAGCACTTATTTTCCCTTCATGTTTCTCTTCACCCTATGACATAATTAGCCCATTTGATGGGGGCTCTTTATCATTAGTGGTGGTATTGTTTCACTTTTCACATACTTTGGGGCAACAACATGAAGTCCATTTTTCTTCTTATTTAACTATACATTTATCTCTATCTTTGTGCATTATTCATTATTAGATCTATTTTATTGCATAGCGTTATTCTTATGTGAGCATATATTGGTTCTTTGGTTTTCGTCTTTGCTTGGAGAGGGGCATCTTTAATGAGTACTGTACTTCTTCTCTTTCCGTCATTCTCTTGGAAATCTTACCTCTTCTATGGTTTCTATTATTTGCAAGTATGATATGCCCCTTAGCAGGGAATGATCTCTTGAGAAGTATGTATCCCTTCCTTGAAAGGATTTTGTTCCACTAGGATGACATATCACTTGAAACTAATCACCATCAGAACATGTGTAATATTTCTCCTTGTTCTCCTCACTTGGGGGGGCAAGGATTTTCACTCCTTTCCCTTTCTTTCTTTCTCATTTATCATTATTTCCTTTAGTGGATGCATTTTTCATATGTGATTATCATTTCTTACAATGGTATGTCTTTATGATTAATCCCCCTTGGGGAATATATGATTCTTTTTTTTCCTTTTGAAGATTACCACTTCTTGAGACATATATTTTACATTTACTAAAGTCTTTTCTTGCATATGTTCATGTAAGTTCATTGCACATTTGCTTATGTTTAATCTCTCTCTAGTAGATTGTGTAAGATCTTCTCATTGTCCCTTAGCCTGGGGGGAAATGATCATTCTCTCTCTCTTTCTCTAGGGATCCACTTTTCCCTATTAAGTGGATGGTGTGAGTTCTATTACTTGATCTCATTCCTTGTATGGAATTGTTGTTGTTCACTCAAGGATTCTCTCTTATACAAGAGGTGTTAGTCCTTGAATACAACCTCTTTTACACTTGGCAATGTACATCTATGATAAATTCAACCATCCATATGGGGGCTAAGAGTGAGTCATCCCTCATCAAGAATCCCTTTCACCTAGAAATAGGAGGAAGGATTGCATTCTTGTTCTTTCCTTTTCTTGTTCTAGAAGATGTTATATTTGTCTAAGACAACTCCTGTTGGGGGTAGATGTCTTTTGAACAAAGATCTCTTCTCCTTCAAGGATCACCTTTACACTTACAACAAGATATCTCTTTTCAACTATATTATCCTTCCTTGAAGAGTATTCCCTCTCTTGCTTAGATTTATGACATTGTTGCATAACAAATATCTACTTTATGATGAAGGTAGGTATCCTTGTTCTTATTCCCTTAAGATATCAACATTAACCCATGTTGACATCTTAAGGGGGGGCACCCACACTGCTACTTTGTATTATACTTATCTCATGCATTGTACATTTAGACATTCTTGGAACCAGAGTGAAGCCTCTTAGAGAAAGATGTCGTCACTTTTCTTGTACAGTGAGACATTCTTAAAACCAGAGGGAATCCTCTTAGAGCAAGATGTCATCACTTTCTTTTACATTGAGACATTCTTGGAACCAGTGGTAAACCTCTTAGAGCAAGATGTCGTCACTTTTTTTCTTGTATAGTGGGTCATTCTCGAAACCAGAGAATGGTCTCTTAGAGTGAGATGTCTTCGCTTCTTTTTTTTTACAGTGAGACACTCTTGGAACTAGAGGGAAGCCTCTTAGAGAAAGATGTCATCACTTTTCTTTTGTACAATGGGTCATTCTCAGAACCAAAGCACAATCTCTTAGAGAGAGATGACGCCACTTTTATTTTATGCAGGGTGATTATTCTCGGAACTAGAGTACAGACTCTTAGAACAAGATATCACACCTTTCTTGACACTTGAACTATATATTCTATACAGGTTGCAGCATACTCGGGCATAGACTCCTATGAGGCGCTTCGAACCTCACTTGCACACATGTGCATGAGGTTGAGTGGAATTAATGGTGTTCTCACACACTCTCTCTCTCTCTCTTTACATGGATCACCTAGACAGGCTCTAGGGGCGAGATTTTCCATGTATTTCTCTCCATGGATCACCTAGTTTTAGGGGCGAGATGTCCATGGTTTCTTTCTTCTTCGCCTTTCTTCTCATGGATCGCCAAAGTGCATATTCATGTTCTCTCTCTTATTCCTCTCATGAACTCATAGTTTTACTATTGATAGCTCATGGATGATGTCAACTTTTCTCTTTTATGTGGTTACTCGTATTTATGTGATGGCATTGGTCTTTGTGTCCTGATTAGTTGTTGAGACATCTAAGTATCGAGGTCTCTTTGGCTAGTTAGTTTGTCATCTTGTGTCTTGCTCTTGTCGTGTGTCTTTTTGTGCTTTATCTTTTTTTGTGTCTCTTGTGCCTTTTTGTTTGGTGTTCTCTTGCATATGTTGGTGTGATTTGAGACCCTAACATTGGCGGATGCTTTCTCCTCAATATTAGTGATTTCTTATGCTCCTTGTGGTATTGCTCCACGTCTCTCATCTTCATCTTTCCTTTTCTTCTACTTTACCGGCAGTAGTGGTGTAAGCCATGCTCCCGCTAAAGTGGGGACTAAATGTAGTGTCATAAAATTGTGCCTCCTACAATTTAAACACATTTGAGGTTCTCACCTTGGCGACGACATCTCCTTCCCTAACTGAGACCTATTTCTACATTCCCATCCCTTCACCCTTTCTCCTTCAAAGACCTATGGCTGCTCCATCTCCTATCTAGGGCCCAAAATAGGGCAGGACAGGGGCGTGGTGCCCTTGTTACCCTAGGATAGGGGTGTGGTGCCCTTGTCCTCACCCCTTAGGGTGGCCCTATTTTGGTCTACCCGGTCTCCTAGGCACTACTTGTCTTTGAGGTTTGCAATGCCTCTTTGTCGGCCTTCGGTGGTTGAAAATTAATCCTTGAGGCATGTATAAAAAGGAATTCAATTCCCTCATTCAACAACAGATGGATGGATGAAAATGGATACGAGGCATAAGGATAAGATACGAGATTTCAAGGTCATCATCAAGCATTCAAGAATTCAAGTCTTCTTCATTCATCCATCGGAGCAACATTACAACATTCATTTGCAAGCATGTGTGTGTGTTAGGGTTTTGTCATGTTACATACCACTTCATACAATATTTGTAGTTACATTCAAGAAGCAAAACAATCATCACTAACAAGTTGCAGATTTACAAGGTATACATTTCCATTGTTTACATTCAAGCATTTGCAATTACTTTCTTTCAAGGTTGATTCCTCAACCGAGGTTTGACTGAGGCAAACCCCTATCTATAACCATTCTCCCTCTCTTTTCTTTGTGTAGGTTGCAGGTGCGCAACTACAATTGCAGGTTTGGGCTTCATTTGCAGAGATGGAAGAACCCTTTTCGTTTCATGGATTTTGTGGAGGACCATGTACATTCCCGCCATGGTCCCAACGAGTTTTCTCCAAATTTACAGGGCAGATCCATATCAGTCTAATTAGCTCATATTCGAAGTTACAGTGCGATCCCAAACTGGTAGCCTCACATTTCACTATTTTCCTCTCTCTTTTTCACATAGTCAACAAGTCAACTTTCTCATTTACAAAATAGGGTAAATCACACTTCAACCCTTGCAATCCATTTGGAATTCACATCCTTGTTTCCCTCGGATTTGGATCTAGTGGATTCAAGCCCCTTTTTTGAATGTAAAGTTCCTCCCAAGTGAAAATCATCCTAGTGGCTTCCTTTCTCTCTCCTAGGTGGGGAGTCACTATGATCCAATTTTCCACTTTATAGTCCTCTTCAAGGGCATATAAATACTAATGCATACACCCATACTCAAGGGAACACACAAGAACATGAATCAAGGAGACCCCGTGTGAGATTTGGGGGCAATACTCAAGATCATACTTATAATACCTCTTACCCTCATGGTCATGATATTTACAATCATCCTAGGCCTAGTGCTCCTCAATACGATACCATATCAAGTGGCCCATACACTAGCTACAACTATGTTCCTCCTCCATATGAACATATCTATGACCAATATCATCCATACATGCATTATATCCCTCCTCCTCCACCCGGTGACTCGGGCATGTGGGAATACCTCAAAGACTTGACACCAACATGAACTGAAATCCTTGATTGTAGTAAACATTATGAATGGAGATAGGAAACAATGGAGATCAAACCCTACTAAGTATGTGAATGGTATAGTCTTTCATGTTTTTGATGTTTGGCATGTTTTGGGTTTGTCATTGGTGTATGGTTGATTCTTGATTGTAGAACTAGGGTTTATGTGGTTGGATCTTTTATGGTTTAAAAATAGTTTTAATTATCCCATTTTTACCGTATACAGTCTTATTAGCATAGATTAGACTAGTTTATTTCTATATGATTGTCACTTGCGTAATTTTGCCCCCCAATGTTTAAACACTCAAATTTAGAAATTTTATGTTAAATCTAATATCCATTTTACCTAAAATATATATCTATCAAAGTTTTTTAGGATATGAAATAATGTTGTTTTAGCTCAAAGTCATCATCTCGAAGCCTCATCATGTACAAACTTGTACGTATCAGTCAATACAAGAAAACTTTCAAACTTCGGAAATTATGAGGCATCAAAGGAAACCATCCTATGAACATGTTTCTATTATCATTTTGAGTTATGGGGTCAATTTTTCACAAAAACCCACTTCACCATTTATGAGATTTTAATATTTTTATTTTTATTACCCTATTTTCACAAAATATTAAAACCTCATTATTAATGCTTTGTCATGAATAAATTCTTCTCAGTTATGATCACCTCATCCCTCTTAATATCTGATCAAAATTTCAAGTCCAAACTGCTCCTCAATCAAAAGTAATGACAAGATCTCTAATATAAACCAAAAAGAAAAAAGAAAAAAAAAGACAAAAAGCAAAAAGTAGTGAAGAAATAAAATTAAAATTCAATTCAAATAAAATCACTTCTAAAAAAAATCACATCTCACAACTACCTCTCTGTTCTCGTGAAGTGGAGGCGTAAAAATAGTATGAATTAATCAAATGTTGTAATTGATATTACCCTGTCAGAAACGCTCTAGAAATCATGTGCACAGCTACCCTCTGAACGTTAAATGTGCAAGCAAATGCAAGGCATTTGAACTGTTTGATTTAGCGCATCAAGGAAGTTTTTTCTCATGAAATATAGTGATTGCAGGTTCCATATCATAAATGAGTGCATACGAGAGGTGGAAAGATAAACCAAAACACAAAATGTGAAGCTTAAAAGGGGTCCTACAAAAGTTTGACAGAATGCACTAAAGTCAATTTGTTGAAAATACTTTTGATTAAATTCGATATGGACGCAGAGACAAGGTCGGCACAAGAAATCCTATATATGTTAAAGCTAAGTCGGCAAAGCAAATGATCCTCAATATCTGTTGCTTTCTATCCATTGAGAAAAATGAATAAGAACAGAGGAATACAGAATTACGCTCTCTAGAATTACAGTACTCGGATGCATTGAATTGAGCACTAATGGATATCCACTCTTTAGTTCATGGTCAAACAGATTTCTCACTTGAATTTTCAAGGGAAGCATTACAGGTAAGTGCAGCTAAAAACTCTGTTTTTTCTCCATTGAGTATATCTGTGGCATTGAGTTTGGGTGCAGGAGGAGCAAAGGGCGCAACATTGGATCAGTTTTGCACTTGTCTCAAGTCCAAAGATGTACAGCAATTGCATGAACTTTCTTCTCATTTTATCAATGTAGTTTTGCTAGATGGAAGTGTCAATGAAGGTCCCATGTTGTCATTTGTAAATGGAGTATGGGTGGATCAATCTATGATCTTGAAGCCCAATTACAGCGATATTGTGAAGAATCAATATAATGCTGAAATTAGCTCACTGGATTTTATCAATAAGGTATGTGATTTTCCTTGATCCTCAATTGCGTGTATTCCTTTACCCTTGGTGTGTGTCAAAATTTATAAACATGGGAGGCAGATTCAAATGATTTTAATCTACTTCACAATTTAAATGTTTTTTAATCCCCAATTCACTGAAAATTTATATTTATATTGGATGAAGTAGCTTGAGTATAATAGTCCTTGTTGAATGCCTGTTAAATAAAATGGGTATGAAGGTAATTTGAAAGTTTTTTAATTAATATTCAAATATTCACTGTTTCAGGTATAAAATTTTAGTGGTTTGCTTAAGGGTATGTTTTCATGCCGTTGCTTCTAAAGCTTACTTTGGCTAGCAGCAGCAGCTCAACTTTTTGAGGAACAATTTATGGAGCAAGTGGCCCCATGAAAAGTAAAATTGCTGCTTTTTTTTTGTAAATGAAATTATTAACAATATTGTTGCAAATAAAATTTGTACGCAAAATTGTAGGCAAATAAAACGAAGAGGAAAAAAATATGGTAAAGCCACATGTCAGTTTTTTCAATAAGTAGCACCTGCTGCTCCACCAAAATAGGGGAAGATTCCAATTTATCCTTTTCTGCTAATTAAAATTTTACATGAGAACACTTGACTACTTAAATTTAAACAGAAAATGATCATAAACAACCCCATGAATGTAAGCTGGAAATTTTTTTCAGAGAATATGTATCTGCATGATGTTAGGGTGTTGACTATAACAAATCAAGCATCATTTATAGACGAGAATAAAGTATACTTTTGTTTTATATTTTTTGAAACGTTCTGCTTTTGAAATTCTCTTTTTACGCTAAAAAGGTTTGAGTACAATGTTCCATTCAATCAATCTTCAAAGGTATGAGATATCTTGTCTTTTGAAAGACATAAGTGCCTGGTTCAGAAAATATACAGTACATATAGTCGAATTCTTAGCTCTTATTCCAGCCAAAGCCTTAACCTAATACAGCTAAAGGCATCAGTGGCCAAAAGACTTCTCATTCAACTCTCTTAGTTCTAAAACAGCTAGTTCGTCTGTCAGACCACAATAAAAACAGGGAAGTTCCACACAACTTCTATTAATAGAAAAAACAATTCTCCCCTCAATTCCTCATCTGAAATAAAATTACAGTTCAGTTCTTGACTCTGTGGTGCATCACTAATTTCTTGCCTTTCTATTGACTTTTAGCAGGCAAATGAAGCTAGAATGGAGGTGAATAAATGGGCAGCAAATGAGACCAAGGGGAAGATAGAAGAGTTCCTTCCACTTAATTCTGTAGGTGGAGATACTAGACTAATTTTGGCAAATGCCTTATATTTGAAGGGCGCATGGCAGAAAAATTTTGATCTCTCTGCAACGAAAGAAAGTACTTTTAATTTGTTGAATGGGGAAAGTGTGAAAGTACCCATGATGACTACTACAAAGAGTCGATCTATACAAGTAGTTGATGACTGCAAAATCCTAGGCCTTCCCTATTTTCAGGGACAGGAGAACCGATCCTTCTCCATGTATATTATATTGCCCAATGATATCAATGATCTGCCTGAACTGGAGAGAAAGCTTGATCTTAATTTTCTTGAGCACCATCTTTCCCCAAGAAGTGAGGTGAAGGTACGATCTTTTCAACTACCTCGCTTCAAGGTATCTTCCAGTGTCAATGCAACTGAGATCTTGAAAACTATGGGACTTTTCCTCCCGTTCAGTGATGATGCAAATTTCAACGACATGGTTGACTGTGTGAGTGGGCGTCTCTGCATTTCAGATGTTTTCCACAATTCATTTGTGGAGGTTAATGAGGAGGGCACTGAAGCAGCAGCTGTCACTGCACTCGTGATGGAGTGGCGATGCGCAATCATATACCTAATTGAGGAGGACTTCACAGCTGACCATCCATTCATGTTTGTGATCAAGGAAGATAGAAGTGGAGTTATCCTCTTTGTTGGACATGTACTCAATCCATTGGAAACCTAATCTTAATAGAAATTGGCCAACAGATAAATGCTTAAAATCAGGTTGCAGAAGATATAGCTAAGGACAATAATCGAAAATTATAGAATAGCCAAGATAATAGTTATGTTACACTTGGACATTAAGTTCTCGGTGCATTTTGTGCTGCGCATTCCAGAGAAAATAGCATGTTTGGCACCGTTTCTTGAAGCCAAGAATATCAACTCTTCAGAATTAATGGCATTTTCACAAACTTTGTGAACATTTCATGAATATGTACATATAGATTGTAAAAAAATTTGTACATTGCTTTACTATTTTGAAATCAGATCAATTGCCAGCACTAATATATTTTTCTTGCCAAAGAAAATGATTGCAATATTAGAATAAATAAACTAAAGGTTATCCTTAAGCAATATCAAATATATTTTGTTTGTTACTTTTGGGAAAAGTTTTCCTCACCCTCATCTATTAAATAAAATACATTTATAAAAATTTTACTTGGAAGAATATAGAGAAAAACATATAATCGAGAATGGAAAAAAGATGTTAATTAATAAGGTGTTTAGATAAAAATAAATAAGTTCAATGTGAAACTAATCAACATAATTATTGAGAAAAGTTTTTCAATCCTTTATCTCAATAGTTCATTATTTTCTTAATAAATCTTAAGGGGTATGTTGGTTTTAATTAGGTAATCAGATTAGTATTTAATTAAAAGAACATTAATGACTTACATTCTCCTTTACTTTATTCGCTAAGTTAAACTTAGAGTACTTTTCTATTATTAGATTGATCTATAATTAGGTCACGTTGTCTCAAGTTATAAGATGAGTATAATTGTCATGATATAACTTAAATTCACCTAGAGTTGCATATAGGGCTTTATCTTATTTGATTTGATAAGAATTCACTATAATCATTGTATTAAGTGACTATGAACATAAACATGTTTGATTAGCCTATAATGAGACGATCTACAAACTAATAGATCTTATAGTTTATGAGGATACTCTACATCACATAGAGCACACTTATTGAGCCTTAGTATTGCCATGACCATAACCAAGTAATTATATGCATAACTTGAGCATCTAATAAGTTGTGATGTTCCCTTAGAGGAAATTGTGTATGTAGATAAAATTTAAAAAGTAGTTCATCCTCTTAATGCCTTGTTTACATTTATTCATGTATTTACATGAGTGATGTGATAGATTCATGAAATGTTTATATTAGTCTAAATGACTAAGATTCCAATACCTCCAACAACTTTGCTACTTTTTCATTAGCATGTATGTAATGTGGACATATTATAGAGTGAGCAATGTAGTCACAAGACATGTATAATGATTCTATCAACACCTTCTACTAACAGTACAAATTTTTGACTTGATTCATGAATAAATTATAATAATTCTTCATTGTAGGACATCTTGTGGGATTTGTTTTAGTCAAATTACATGGACCAAGAATTCTCCTTAGTGTTATAGAGTTCCAATAGGCTTCATTAAGGGCTTCTAGAGATTTTTTGTATTAGGACATTTCATGGGATGACCATTGTAGTTTCATGACATGCATTAGGATTCCTCAACAATACATTAATTCTTAAGAACACTTTTTGCATCTTTTTGTCCACGTGGTCTTAATCAATTATCGTTTAGTTAGGTTGAGGATTACTAATCTAATCATAAAAATACTATTGACATAGGGAATGTTGTATAGTTTTTTGAGACATACATTTTATGTTTTCTTCTTAAATATTCCTTTCTAGAATGGAAATATCTTAGACATTCACCTTTGGATTTATTTCTCCCTAAGTGCATAAATATTATTGATGAACATTTAACATAGGTCCTCTTTAAGATTCAAAGCTGAGTATCTACCTTGGAACATAAGGCATCATATATTGAGGGGATACCTAATCTCCATCTTCACATTTCTCTCTATTCTTGGAGTGTTTCCTCTCATTATTTGGGAGGTATCATTGTAAATGGGTATCTAAAATGGCTTCATTATTAAAACAAATTTATGATTCCTTTCAAGTTACACCTAAGGGGGCTTGTTAATATAAAAATTTCAAGCTTACTTGGTATGGCATTTATTTTACGAGTATTAAACATAATTATTAAGTTTACTTAAGATAATGTAAATATTTAATATTTGTCACATCCCACGTAGTTATTGACAGGGAAATTCAAAATAAGTAAAATGAAACTGTGAAAGTACCCAAATAATTGAAGTATGGGCTACGCATGGGCTTCTGTGAGGGCATTAAATAAAAGAGAGATAGGAGGTATGGAGCTAGGAATGAAAGGGATGTCCATGCCATTAATAAAGCATGATATTGCACCCATTTCCATTTAGAAAATTGGAAGGATGAGGGGAAAAGAAGTGGAGATTGACTGGTGAGAAGAACAAGGATTGTACTGTATGAAGGATAGAAGTAGCCAAGAGTCACTATTGGGCATTACAATTACCATTTGCATTTGTTTGAAAGTTTCTAAAGACTTTTCAGCAAATCCATAATTTTTGTAGTTTGGTTGGATACCCGCCAGCCACATTTGTGTGTTGGGAGGACAATTGTCAAATAACATGGCATTATGCCTACCATTTGCATTTCCTTGAGAGTTTCTAAATCCTTAAGCCTTCTTAATAAATCTATTTTTGCATGTATCTTGTAGTCATAGTAGTCTAAGACTACACATTTATTTGAGGCATTCTAACAAATAGTTCACATATCTTGTTTATGATTCCACATTTTGTGTACATGTCTATTTGCAATATCCGATAAAAGATCCCTATATTATGCTTTGATGGATGCCCATACCCTATTCCAAAGCTCTGGTATTTGCATAGCCAGAAAGATGCAGGTTAAGGGTTGTAGAGAGGACTTTACTCCAGCTATCAACATTTGTTTGGAAGTTTCAAAAGCCTTTCCAAAAATACCACTTTGTATATACTCTGCAACATTACAAACTTTGAAACACTGTAACCTTAGAGACAATTTGTTTTTTGAGATAATAGGAAATTAATGACTACAGGTCTGGAGGGGATGTACAAGCAAGGATTAAGAGGCTAGTCACAAAAGGATACCAGAAAAACTATAAGAGTAACATATGGAGGAAGCTTTGGATGGAAATTGTGAAACGATTCACAACAATTTGTGTCTTGATGTCAGCAAGGCCCATAGGAATAGCTATGGTTTTATTTATTATTCTATTTATATTATTCATTGAAATATATTATAGCCCCATTCTAGCACATTCGATCCTTTAAATAAAAATATTAAAGAAAAACAATGGCTAGTGCAAAGATAGTTGTACTATTGCAATTGAATTAATTGTGCAAGTTGAATGCTTAGTTGTCACTTAAAGAGCTCTCAGATTTGGAAGCTTCAATAAATGAATAATTAAAAGTAATTGAAAATTTGGAAGAAAACCCAATGCGCATGTGGTACTTAACAAAATACTAAAAAAAAAATTAAAAATGATGTTTGTTGAATATTGGAGTAAGTAACATTTGTATGAAAAATTTCATAGTCATGTAGAGAAAAGAAGAATATTCACTTGGTGCTCAAATTCTATCAGCCAACAGTTTATTCCCTTTCAATTTATTCCCTTTCAACATTAGATAATGTTGAAATTATATGGTAGATGACGTAAGTTGAATTTCTATCCTTCAACTTTAGAGCATATCGAACTTATAGGTTCTATTTGGTAATAGAAGAACATTCACACATCATGAAAACGTCAAACTAGTGGCATCTTTTATGTAAGACTAGATATTCTCACATATATATGTTATTTTAGAGCTATTTTTAATTATGAATAATATTATTTAATGAAATATACTTTATTATCAAGATCTTTATTAGTTATGTAGAGATTAATTGTGAATGTTGTCACAGAGTAGCATGTAGAAAGGGATTGAAATATCTTGAATTAAAAGAAATAGTATTATGTTTTCGATAATTATTGTAATATCTTATTAATCATAGGAAGAAACAAAGTACCACAATTTTAATTACTATAGGAAGATCATTTTAACCTTGGTACACAGTTAAACTAGTTATGGAGGTGGCAATTCATTTTGTTGTATTAGGCCCTCAAACATGATGGAATTCTCAAGAGTTGTATTGAAACCCTCAATTGATTAATAAGGACAAGCTATTACAAGGGTGTAATAGCATGAAACTCTTTTTATTTATGGTTTATCATTTTATGCCTAATCTATGAGGGCTATTATGGCCTTCTTAGTAAAAGAATAGTGTAAATTTAAACCATCTTTTGAGGTTATACTATAATTATTAATCTAGTTCACTATAATGGTTAATTAATAAGAGGCAAAATAGTATATATTATGTTTATGATACATAGTCTCATTAAGACATGTAGAGTAATATGAGATTATTGTATTATTATATGGTTCAGTCACAAGACACATGATATAATGGTGCCTATGGATTATGTGCAAATTAATATGTATGTTAAAATTAATTGCAAGAAAATGTCATCATGATATAGGTGCAAAATGATGAAAACATTCTTGATGTTATTATTGGGGTACTAGAAGATGTATGTTACCCTTAAAGTATGAGTATTAAGGAAACAAAATTGACACATTCATGTTATTAATGTTATTAATATTATTGAGTGTATATCCTTACATGATTGTCCAATGGATATAGAGGAACAAACTATCTTGAGTATTACTCAGGTACTACTCATTCCTAAGAAAATTGGTAATTAATATGTTAGGTCTTTCAATCGTTTATATAATCTTGTGAATGCTTTACAATATTACAAAATATTGGCTACTTGAGTATAAAACTCGTTATAGTGAATCTATTATGTAGATCTTGAATGAAAGTGTTTTCCTATGTGTTGGGTAAACCAAAGTAATTTGATGTTGAGTAATAAGCCTAGCCTTATGTTTATAATACAAACCTCAGTCCTTTCAGTTGGTTTATGAATAACACTAGGAAGAGTTTGATTTAAGATCTCAATATATTCAAGAGAAGTGTTGTAATATTGGTTTCTAAATGGCATTAGAATTCTTTTTATTGTTAAGAACTAATAACTAGTGCAAATCATTTTAGGGGACTCTGTTTAGGTAAGAAATAGTTCCTAAGGAAAACATTAACAAAATCTTGGCTATGTTAACTTGAGTGTAGGTGTCCTTAAGAGACCTTGTAAGGATAACTACGTGTGACTTTGACCCATTTGGAAGTGAGAAAGTAGATGGTCCTTCGGTGAAGGACACCCTTGTGACCTCAAGTTTGCATGGGTAGGGTCTAGGGGGAACAACTCCAAGGTTCGGGGTTTTTCCTAACTTGTCAACCTTTCCTCTTTAGTAGGTTTCAAATGAGGCTAAATAGGCCTTAGAAGTTCTTTGGAAGAGTTAAGAAATCGTTATAGCTTGTATCTAATATATATTGTGTTTTTGAATGATGAGTTGATAAGTGAAAGTGTAGACCACCTTAAGTAGAGGCCTTAGTCTATTAATTAGAGGTCATCTTGAGTTGGATCTAAGTGAAATATAATCCTAGACCTATAAGACTTTATGTAAATACTCCTAGACCTATCTTGATTATGATCAACTTGTTTTGAATTAGGAACCTTTCTTCCAATCTATAACAGATGGAGATAAGGTCCCCTATGAGGGAATAGTTAGAGGATTGTTTTCCTCTAGCACATAGACTACTCCTCTCTATCTAAGGTGATCACCAAAGAATAAATCCAATGGCCTACATAAGATAAGCTTATCCGCTTGAGATTGACAACAGTCAAGGAGCATAATATATCAGTAGATTGTTAGTCATAGCCCCTAGTTAGTGGATGGTTATTGCTAATTGCATGTAGGAGGGGGATACCTCACATTGATCTAGGTATTGGGAAAATTCCACTAGGAGCATCCATAGGCCTGGGTGCTAGTTGCATTTTGGCAATAGATGTTTTTTTTGCTTAGTCATTTGATGGGCTACAGGGAAGATAATTTCTAAAGAAGAATAGGTAGGTAATAATCAAACCAATCTCAATGTATAATTTCAGGGATATCTTGATGTTTAAATGGTATACTTGACTTTTTTATGATGAGGATAGGCACTTGGTGTAGTATGTGATACATCAAACCTTGTTCCCACTTGCTTGTTGGTACAAAAGAGTAGACAAAAGAATGTGTTCCACAATGTAGTGCATTGTGCACCAACATTTCTTTTATCTGGAATGTACTAAGTGCAAGTGGTAGCTACCCATTATGGATATGTCAGTTCCTTACTATGTAAATACCAGTCAATGGGTATCTGATGCCTAGTGAAGCTAGTTATTATATGAGCGATGTATGTTGAAGATAGCCCCTATGGATAAGTGACATATGCTAGAGCTAGTCACTATGTATATGTGACATAAGCTAGAGCTAATAATCATGTGTGTGATATGTATGAGCTAGTCTCCATCTGTTTATGGGAAGTGTGATCAAGTCACTCTTTATGGAAATGGAAATTTTTAGAAGGATTTGACTTTGTGTGATTGTGTATGCTTGTAGACTTCCTGATGGCCAATGGTTATTTTCTATTGAAGTGAACTAAGTTAATTCGTTGCATGAAATTAATAATCAAGAATTAAAGAGAGGTCAAGAATCCCATACAGGAGGAGAGAAGGATCTCCCTCTAACACTCTAGGCAAGCTACAAAGCCTCTAGATTCCCTTGAACGAATGCGTAGCTAGAGTCATTAGGAATGAACCCTCGATGAATATGTCAAGGTATAGAGATGACCTTGAACGTAAGAGCTTAATACCTTTGACAGTAAGCATATGTGGTGGAATGGAGTTGTCACCACTATGGAGATTGAACAAATTACAAAATTGGCACTTCTATGCTATAACAAGAAGCTCGGTCAATTAAATTGGTACATGTAAAAAAGAATATTATAGTGTTAGATGGGTGGATATTAAAATTTCTATTGCCTAGCTAGCTAATAATGACATTTTTTCACCCTGATTCATCATACAGAAGTAACAATATTACATTTTCAATCCTTGATTAATGGTAGTAATGTGTCACCTATTTCTAGTCAGGATCACCTTAGTCTTAATTAGATTGACTTAACTCCCATCGTAATTGAGAGAATGATGAAGAAATGAACTCCTACTTATTTGCCATGATATCTCTTTGATTTATTGATGTAAGAGGTGTTAGGAATACATTTCTTATTTATCATTGCTATCAAACCCAGTGATCTGGATTGGTTCGAATATGATGCAGAACAATGGAAGATAGGTATGTATGATGTAGATTGCAGATCCTAGTTATTATTAAAATATTGTAGATATTTTTATTTCTTTAAAAATATTTATTGTCAACATATGGATATGTGTTTCATGGTTTCTAGGGTTTGGTGTTGGTTGTGCCAATTATTTTGTGCTCTAGATGTTCATGCAATGGTTATGTATTGCAGAGCTTCGTTTTCATTGTCTCATTGTGGATATTATAACACTTTTTTTGTATGATAGTTTTCAAGACTATTGTATTCATGTTTTGGTGCTTCGAAAGTCATGCTCTGGATGTTGTGCTCTAGAAATATATTCATTTATGAAGTGTTTGGCAGTTCTATGTGCTCCAGTTTCCTTCAGCCTTTCAATATTTGATGATAATCTTTCGCTGATTTTTTATTCATGTCTTTAACCTCATAATGATAAGTTGGATCATGATCTTTGTGCTCTGATAGCATATTATTGTGGAAATTCAAGGATATGCTCATTCTGGGTCAGACTGACCTTGAATCATTGTGTTTCTATTTTACTCCGCTTATCATAGTGTGTGATTTAATCATTAAAGAATCATTTGGGAAAATGTTATTGAGGCTGACTTGATGTATATTCTTATTGGTACATGTATATCTATACACATAGTCACATTATGTTTTATGGATTAAACGTATGTGTGGTGATGAAGAAAAAGATAAGGTGGTAAGAGATAGAGTAAGAAATTTGATGTTGTATGAGTGAAGAAGAAGGACAGATTCAATGCAACAACATATTTTGAGTATAAGTAGATTGGAGTAGGGAGATAGCAAATGAGTTGCATAGTTTCTTAACTAGATTTGCTGCAAGCAATTGGTGTGTTGTCTAAGATTAATAGGAACTAGCCTCGTGAGTATGTAGATACATTTTTCTTAGTTCATTCCTTTGTTTTTTTGGTTGTGAGCCTTTTCGATAGTGAACCATTATAATCTAGGTTGTGAACCCTCTAGGCAATGAGCCTTTTTTGTAATCCCATATAACTAGTTATATTATCTTGAGAGTTAACCCTCTTCGTGGTTTTTCCCATTTGGGCTTTCCAAGTATAAAAATTTGGTGTCTCTCTTATGGTTTTGTATGTAGTGCATTTCATTTCTATTCCATATGTCATTTCATGAGAAGGTTATTTGAGATCAAGTTAATTTTTATATTATTAGAGTGTTTTATTTTGGGAGCCTAGTCCCTTGTTTCTAGATTAACCACTTAAGGGAGATCTATTTGAATATATGGTTCTTGTGAATATGAATGGAGAATATTATTTGGATGAATAATTGAAGAGAACTATTGAAGATCTGGGAAGTGTGGAATCTAAGAATAAAGACTTGAAAGAAAATGTTAAGGTAGCAAATGAATGCATCAAGAAGCTAAGAGGTGAGATTTAAAAAATCAAAGCAAGGCATCAAGAAGTTAACAAGGAATTGAAAAAAGAAAATGTGACCATTGTGAACCTACTTTGTAGATTGAAGAAAGAAGGAAAGTAGAAGAAAGCTTGAAGGATACAATCAATCTAAAGACAAAAGAAAATGGAAAGTTGGAACAAGAATTACTGAAGTCAAAGTCTGAAGCAAAAGTCAGTGAAATTATTGCATTATTGGATAAACTATTAACCATGAAAAAATACCATAAGGATAAGGAGGGATTAGGATTTTCTAGTGAATTATAAAATCAGAATGACAAAAGAAAAGATGGAAGTTGATAAAAAAATTTGAAGATTCAAACAAAGTCTAGAATCCTAGAACTTCTACAAATAGACCTTTGGTTCGGAAATCCAATGCTAAAAGGTACTCATGATTTAATAACTATTATTTTTCAACATAATTATTATGGACATAAAGTTGTAGATCCAAGGCACAATATAAATCAGAACACTCAATGCTTTAAATGTAGAAGTTTTGGACATAAGGCTAATAACTTCAATAATCAAGTCATGAATAGAAGCTATAGACTTATAAGTAATCCCTTTCAATGTTATTATCACATATGCTAAAAAAAATTTCACAGAGCTAATCAGTGCAGATATAGAACAAATTCGGTGAATTCAGGATAAAGGAATGCAAAATGCTACAATTGCAACAATTATGGACATTTTTCTAATAAATAAATGAATGTGAATGCTTCAGTGAAATAAAATGATCATAAGAAGAATAATTTTATTGTATGGAGAAAGAAAGAAGCAACTGAGTTCGTTGCACCTGAGTCTGGTGCTGGTGTTTCTTCCTCTGGAAATTGATCCGATAGCTTTGGCTTGTATGGGGAACTTAAAGAAAAGATCTATTTGTATCCCCTTTATGAAATAGATGCATGTGGTGGCTTGCAGATGTTGGTGTTGTTGTTGTTATATGCTTTAATGGATTGCATATCTAGAAGTACAAAGTTCGGTTGATGTCACTATGACAAGACAGTTTTTGGCGACAAAACACTAAGCACATTGAGCAAGTTAAAAATCTAGTCTTTTGATCATTTATACATCATGTATTGAATAATTTGAAGATTAGAGTAGTTAAAGAGTAGAAGGAATTTAGAGCAGAGTTTGCATAAAAGGTATTATTTTTCACAACCTTTCTCTATGGATCCTAAGAAGTCAATTGCAGGTGAATCTAATAGTAAGAATGTTCACAAAATTGAAAATATGAAATTAGAGGAATATAATCATAAGAAAATCATAAATTTAGAAAATTCTTTGTCGAGTGAAGAATTGCAGAAAATCAAAGAATTAGGGCATAAGGGTTTGGATATTTGGAGCAAATTTATGTGGTTTGCAAATGAGTATGAGTATGATCATATGGTGTTGGATAAACCCTATAAAATTTTAAAGGAAGCAATTCTAGATATTTATAGTCTATGTAAATGATGGACCCATTTTGGTGAAGACATCAATAAAGAAAAAATAAGTCAAAACCATAACCATCATCACAAGTGATGAATAGGAATTAATAATTGATACTATCATTGACCCTATTGTGAGGTATGTTTCATATGGAATTTCTTACAAAATTTATTTCAGAAATAGAGAAGGATTAACTTTAGCAATTGCAGAGTACATTTCTCATCAAATGGTGAATGAAGGAAAAGACTTTGATTTGTGTGAATTATTGTGGACACAATTAGTAGAATATATTACCATAACAAAAGATCAGGGTATCCATTATGGTTTGGTTATTTGGTTATGTGCTTAATTTTTTAATTCACAAGAACTCTACCCTTGAAGGAAAATATAGTGTGGAAATCAAATATCTTTGTTGGAAAGAAAATATATAGATGTCTACATTGTTTGGTAGATAAAGATCATGCTTGCAAGAATCATTTCATAAACCTTTAGAAGATGTTATTTTTAGTTCTGATTCCTAGTGTTATCAGTGCTCCGAAGGAGCATCCCTCCTCTAGCAGAAGAAGTTCAAAGATGATATTTGATGTGTCTTCTCCGAAATTGATGAAGAAGATGAAAGGTTGAGAAGAAAAAGAGATTATTTCCCTTGATGATCTGAAACTATCTATAGTGGCTAAGAGAAAGTTAGTCTTAGTTGAGAAGCAAGTAGGTAGTATAGATGAAGATGATCACTGCAGTGTTCAAAATATTTTGAGTATGCTTGAGGAAGTTGATTCAATGAAGGAGATTTCTTATTTATGGCTTAAGAAGCCCTCTTATCATTAGGATATGACTGAGGAATTTCTAGTTGATTACTTGGTCCAGAAAAGTACTTTGAATAATCTTGCAGACATCTTGTCAAATATTTTATGTGAATTGCTTGAGGATCATTTGAAGCAGCCTCTAAAGGCATCTATTGCAAAAGGTGAAGTTTAGGATGATATGGAAAATAAGTGTACTTATGTTCAAAAGAGATTATCTTAAAGTATTAAGGATATGAGAGACTGTGTTAGGGAAGTGGGCAAAGTATACAAGTATTGTCTACCGGTGGCCTATGCCTATTGAAAATTTCAAAGCCAAGATTGATTCTATTGAGTTCGACTTGAATTCAATGGGTAAATTGTTTGATATTTTCAATGATGCAAATGGTTCTTAGAGAAATAAGATAAATTATTTTTAGTCAGACCTTATATTTTATCAAAGGCATAAAGAAGATGTTGTGAATACTTTCTTGAAGGTAAAGGAGATAGTTGAGGCAAGATTAGATCATCTCTCCAATCTTCTTATTGAATCAAAGAAGTGTGTGAAAAACCCCTTTGTTCTAAGTTCCTTATTAGAAGCAATTGATGTGATTATTGAGAATGACAATTTGAGTTTGAGTCTCTATTTGGCTATGAATTCTTGGAAGACTTTCTTTCCAGAATTAAAGAAGTATAAAAGAATTTTTTAGAAGCATAATTGATTCATCCCTCTATGGTGCAACCCTTTGTCCTTGGTGTCAATAAGGGCTCAAAATATTGGGTAATTGGGATTGGTGTGGATATGATGAAGAACAGTGGAAGATAGGTATGTATGATGTAGATTGCAGATCCTAGTTATTATTGAAGTATTGCAGATATGTTTATTGATTCAAAAATATGTATTGTCAATATATAGATGTGTTTCATGGTGTTTGAGGTTTGGTGTTGGTTATAGAAATAACTTTGTGCTCTAGATGTCGATGCAATGGTTATGTAATGTCATTTTCAGGATTGAAGAGCTTCATTTTCTTTATCTTGTTGTAGATATGATAGCACATTTTGGGTATATCATGGTTTGAGACTACTATAATCATGTTTTGGTGCTCTGAAAGTTGTGCTCTGGATGTTGTGCTCTAGAAATATATTTGGTTATGGAGTGTTTGGTAGTTCTATGTGCTCTAGTTTCCTCCAACTTTTTTATATTTGATGATAATATTTTGTTGATTTATTATTCATGTCTTTAACCTCATAATGTCGAGTTGGATCATGACCTTTATGATCTAGTAGCATATTATTGTGGAAATTTAAGGATATGCTCAATCCAGGTTAGACTGACCTTGAATGATTGTGTTGTTGTTTTGCTTTGGTGATTGTAGCATGTGATATGACCATTGAAGAATCATTTGGGAAAATGCTATTGATGCTAACTTGATGTATATTCATATTGGTACACAAATATATATACACATAGTCATATTATGCTTTATGGATGAAATGTATGTGTGGTGATGAAGTAAGCGAAAGATAAGGTGTTAAGTGTTAGTAAGAATGTTGATGTTGTATGAGTGAAGAAGAAGGACAGATTCAGTGCAATGGTACTTTTTGAGTATAAGTTAGATTGAAGCAAGCAATTAGCGAATGAGTTGCTGAGTTTCTTAACCGGATCTACTGCAAGTAGTTGGTGTGTTGTTTGATCATAATAGGAATTGATCCCATGCATATGTAGATGAATTTTCTTTGTTCATTCCTTTCTTTTTCTAGTTGTGAGCATTTTCAGTAGTGAGTTATTGTAATCTAGGCAATGAAACGTTTGATAGTGAGTCTTTTTGTAATCCAATATAACTAGTTATATTATCTTGAGAGTTAACCGTCTCTGTGGTTTTTCCCATTTGGCTTTTGTGCATTTCACTTCTATTTCATATTTAATTTCATGCTAAGGTTATTTGAGATCAAGTTAATTTTTAGATTATCAGTGTTTTATTTTGGGAATATTGGTTGACCTCCCCCTTTCTTAGTATTTCAGTCTATTCCACAAGAGGTCTATATTATTTTGTAATTCTCTTTCTAGGTAAATACTAATGATCGGATATTGAAGATATTTTTATTTGTGTTGGGTAACTAGGTGAATGATAATATAATTTATTTGGGTGGATGAAGATGTCAACATATCACATATATCTCTTATGTCAATTACATTTGGTTATGTGAATAATTTATATAATTAATTATATCAGGATTTGAGTAGGCCTTCATTGGGATTTAAAATTCCATAGTATTAATAGGTGTGTGTGTGTGTGTGTGTGTGTGTGTGTGTGTGTGTGTCTATAAAGGAAGGTGATTATCATTGTTAGAGACATATGTGAAGTATGACATTTTATTTGGGATCTCTTGGAGATATAGCATGGAGTGGATTTATCCTTAGGGAGTATCATATGGTACATTACTATAATGGTGAAAATGGGAGGAAGGGATCAAGTGGAAAAATTTACCCTTCTCAAGGATGGAGTGAAATTTTCACAAATGATCCATCTTCAAACTCTTTCATGCATTACATTTAAAAGAGGGGGGTTGAGTTCACTAGATCCAATATTAATAGAGAGAGACTGAATTCTAAGTAAATTGGCAATGAATTTGGAAAGTAAAAGTAACCCCTCTTTTAGAATGGAAAGGATGAATTAAGTGAATTCAGACTAAGTGTAAAGACAACAAAGAAATGATTATAACTTGAGACAGAAATGCGCGATGAAATTGTGCACCTAGAATTAATAGTGAAATGTCGAGATGAAGCTCCCATGTAAATTTGAGAGAAATTTGTTGAGACTGTGTTGAAAGTGTACTCGGTCCTCTGAAAAATCCATGCACCGAAAAGGGTTTTTTCCTCTCTAAAAATGAAGCTTAAACCTGCAAATACAATTGCACACCTACAACCTACACACAAAAAAGAGAGGAAATGTTGTTGGGATTAGAGGTTTGCCTTCAGGTTAAACCTCAGTTTTGGAATTAACTAAATGATGAAAAGTACTTGCAAGTAAATGACTAAAATATAATTCACATCAAGAGAGGATGCAATTGAAATGTTGATAGAGTTGTTTGGAAAGATATGTAGAATCAAATGCTTTGAATATTGATAGGGATCTCCTCTTCAATGGTTGAATCCTTGACTTGAATGCAACACCTAGCCTTGAAAGGAGACTTGAGATGCTCAATGCTTGAAAGGAATGTTTGAATGATTGAATGACGATAACACTTATTCACTTTACTTTCACTTATTGAACCTCTTAAACTCATTGACTTATGCAAATGAGAGGGAAAAATGCATCATATATACTTGCCAATTAGGGTTAATTGATTGATTTTTTGTCATAGGTCGACATAGGGAAACTTTTCCTGCTTCGAAAATGCAAAGCCCAACGCAAGATTTGAATGGAAGGGGCAAAAAATAGGGAAAATATAGGGGTGCCATGCCCCTATCGTGCCCTAATTCAGGACATGAAGCAACAAAGGAGAGTATGGGGTGCGAGGAAATGCAAACTTTAGGCAGTGTGAGCATGTCTCGGGTCTCCAATTAGGCTTAGGGATTCATTTCTCCAATGTGAAGACCCAAATATGGTTGAAATTTGCAAGGTCGCAATTTTATGATACTACATTTAGCCCCCACTATAGAGGGAGTATAAGCATACGCCAATACTTTTGGTAAAGTACAAGGAAACAAGATTGAAGGACTTTCACCATGTCAAGGAGGCAACATACACCAAGCCCCCAATGGACTAAGGATCTTATGACATTGATTGACAAAGTAAAAGGGAAGATCAAGAGGGAAGAACCATGACTGCAAGTAGCAAGGTTCCTGTCAATATGAGTCATGAAAAACAAGGATACCAAAAATTACAAAGTAAAGCCAAGTTCACTAAGTAACTTTGATTATCAAGAAGGAAAATAATAAGCAGAGTGTATGGCCCCCATGTTAAAGGATCACACATGCCTTATCGGGAGAAATTGATTTAAGGTAGGATACACCAAAGAGAGAGAAAGAGAGAGAGCACGTTAACGCAAGGATTTAGCCCCCAATTGAGTAATAAACCCAATGATAATAAACACAAACACAAATTACAAGGTAGTTTTTCTTTCCTCGGGGTCAGTATGTTGTATGATAACTCATTTATATCATATATATATATGCATAGAATAGTCCTCATTCCTCAAAGAAATTAAACTATCTTGGAAGAAAGGGAATAGAAGGTGTCTTTTGAGTCAACATTAAAAAGACCAGAAGAGATCTCAATGCTTTGCATCATTCTAAAGTAGATATTACTAGGGAACGTAGAAGAACAAGGATACACATTGAAGAATAGTCACAAAAGAGAAAGAAAAGAGAGAGAGGTAGAGGATCTATGGTGCTAACGAAGCTAATCTAGCACGTCATCCACCTCCTGATCTTGTTGATCACTATTTATGGAAGGTAGGAAATACACCAAAGGAGCGACATCGAACATAATAGATGGAGCTATCATAAGACCAAAACAAGGACTATTCTCATGTTCTAAGTCACTTTGTTCATTTCTAGGAGCTACGATTAAGGCTTTTGAAAACTGTGCAGATAAATGTTTGTCCACATCAACATATTCATAGTCACTATCAAAAGCATTAGGAGTTGTATTTCCATCATGAATAATATTTTCACCTATTTCTTCATCAAGATTTATAGAAAGAGGAGCGTGAACACAAATGGGAGTAAAACCATCACATGTTTTTTCCAACTTATGATTTGGAGATGTAGGTTCAACATCTTGTTTAGGATAAAAGGGAATCATGTCCAGTATTGGAGTTTTAGGAGATTGAATATATTGAGGAACAACTTCACGAGCTCGAACACAATGCTTTCGTAGGTATTCTCTCACACAATGATTCCATTGAGTCTTGGTGGAAGACTACCTAAACCTGCAACTACTAGAGATGAGAATAACCTTCCTTCAACAAATATTTCTCCTCCTTCTCTCTATAAGAGAAAGGAGATGGAACTGCACCATATAAAGGAGGAATGTTTGGTGTAGGAAGGAGACCAGGTCCATCCTAAGGAGGAGGTATAGGTCTAAACTTAGGGGGAATATTGTTATTCTTATTAGGAATAGGAATAGTTTCATCCATAGGAATAGCTTTGGAATCTTCCTCAGGAGGAAGATTGGTTAAATCCATCGAGGGAAGAACCTCATCTTCAAGAAGGATGGGAATATCAATTGTTGGAGTTCTAGGTTGGCTTAAGGATAGGATCATATCTTTCTTCCACTTTTGATAATGTTGAAAGAGAGCATCGCTTCTCGATGGAAGAGATTGAAATTGTTTAGGCCAAATGAAATCAATAGGAACACCTAGGCTTCTTTCATCTGGTTGAAATAAGCTATGGTTAACAGTTATGATTTCTCCATTGTGGGGAAATTTCAAACATTTATGGATTGGAGAGGCAATAGACTTCATGGAAAATATCCAAGGATAGCCCAACTTTGCACAAAATTTCTCAGAGGAAGGAATGATAACAAAGTTGACATCCATAGATTTTGTGTGAACCTCAATAGGAAGTGTGATACAACCAATGGTAGGACAAGAGAATCCATCAAATAACTTAACAACCACAGTAGTGTCATCATCGATTGATTTATGCAATTTATGTAAAGTAAAAAGATACTCCTTAGTGATGACATTAATCATGCAAGAGGGATCGATAAGTACAGCACGGCTAGGCATTTCTTGAATCTTTGCAACTATGTATAAAGGCCTATCAAGTGCTCTAATGGTCTCACTAGGGTCAAATGTGATACATAAGTCCTTTGGTTTTCCTTGTTTCTCTACCATATTCACCAAATTTTGAATTGTAATAGTCACATCAGAAGGAGAGAAAGAGGTATGTTCAGTCTTAATTATCTTAGAGGTATGAGAAGGTAAAGGATCAGTAAAAATCTTAAGATTTTGATTAGGAGGAGCTACTGATTTGTTTGCCTTATCATTTGCACCTACCACAAATATAGTATTATTATCAATCAGGTCTTGAATCTTACTTTTTAATGCAAAACATTTCTCAGTATCATGACCAGGTTGACGATGAAATTGATGAAAAGAATTATTATTAAAGTAAGGTGAGGATGGCTTAGAAGGGTCAACTGGTTTTATTGGAAGAAGTGTGATAACTTTTCTTGGTAACAACTAAGACATGATGCTATGCAAAGATTCATTCAAAGGAGTAAATTATCTTTCTCTTCTAAAAACATTAGAAATAGGAGGCACACCTGTTGTAGCATTCACATTGTTGTTGTTGATGGTATCATTACATTTGATGAAGCCTTTATTCGGTTTGAACTTCACAAACCATTATTGATAACTCTCACTCTTATCACTCAGAGCCATAGGAGTAGATTTCTCAAGTTGACTCATAATCAATTGATAATTGTGAAGTGGTGTGCACAATTGTGAAAAGGAAGTAAACTCAAAAAGGAGAAGTTTCTCCCTAATTTATTTTTGCAAATTAGAAATGAAAATTCTTTGAATATCATTATCAGGAATTAGAAAAGAAATTTGAGAATACAAATTCTTATATCTACCAATGAAATCAGTCACTTTTTCTTTAACACCTTGTTTACAATGCATTAGATCAATCAAAGTGATTTTAGGACCTATGTTATTTTGAAATTGTTAAATAAAAGAATTTGCTAACTGTTGAAAAGAAGTAATAGAATATGAAGGCAAAGAGCCATACCATTGTAAAGTCTTATCTCTTAGTGTTCTAGTAAACAACTTGGCAAGCAATCATTGATTGTATGTAAAGTCAGTACATAATATTTTGAATGTCTTGACATGTTGTAATATGACCTATTATGTTGTAATACGACCTATTATGTGATAATATATCCTATTTTGTCATAATAGGACCTATTATCACATAATAGATCGTATAAGGGGTCTTCCTTGGGGTCAAAGAGATCTTAGTGGTTTTAAGCCTGGTCATAGGGGTCTTAACCTAGGTCATAGTGATCTTGAGGGTTGAAAGAGGTCTTAGTAGTATTAAGGGGTTAAAAACCTAAGTCTTAATATCATAATAGGTTAGGTATTACGACATAACGGGACCTATTATGTGATACTAGGACCTATTACGATATAATAGGACCTATTATGTGATAATAGGTCCCATTATATCTCAATACGACCTATTTTTGTGACAATAGGTCCTATTATGTCATAATAATACCTATTATCACATAATAGGTCCTATTAGGGGTTTTAAGGGGTCTTACTTGGGGTCAAAGAGGTCTTAGTGGTCTTAAGCCCGTTCATAGGGGTCATAAGGGGTCATAGTGGTCTTGAGGGTTAAAAGAGGCCAAAGGGGTCTTAAGGGGTCAAACCTAGGTCTTAATATCATAATAGGTCCTATTAGGACATAATAGGGCTTATTATGTGATGCTAGGACCTATTATGACATAATAGGGCCTATAATGTGATAATAGGTCCTATTGTGTCGTAATAGGACCTATTATCACATAATAGGAACTAGTATGTCGTAATACGACCTATTTTGTGATAATAGGTCCCATTAGGTGTCAAAGGGGTAGATGAAGGGGTCTTAATATCATACTAGGTCCTATTAGGGGTCAAAGGGGTAGATTAAGGGGTTTAAATGCATGTTCTATACAAGTTATGTTTTGCATAATTTGACCATGGGAAAGTTGTTGCACAAGTTTTAAGTTTTCAAGATGTTTTGAATTATTCCTAATATTCAAAAGAAAAATAAATTTTAACTTAAATGATTGTATAGAATAATTTTTTTCCACAAAACATGAAAAAAATATATATTTTACACATATATATTAAAAAAATGAAAAAAACATTATATTATATATATATATATATATATATATATATTTATACATAAAAAACCATTTAAAACTTTTTTAAAAAAAAAATGCGGGGTATTCGGCCCTACCTTACTCGGTTGAAGGTTGTCCTAGCCCCTCACCTGCTCCAAGTTTTTTGGACTATGGAAATGACGGGCCAGGAGATCGCAGTGGGTATATACAAAGGGGGCGCATGACGAAGTGGTACTCGACTGAGTAGTACTAGACTAAGTCCTACTCAGCCGAGTGGTACTTATTTTCGGTGTCCCACTTAGCCAAAAGTGGGACATAGGTCCATACTTTTACCCATTCTCTAATGCTCCAAACCCTAGACTTTAATTAATAAGCAAGAAAGTCATAATAGAAGTCACAAAAAAGGCTTGAAAGACAAGCGAGAAAGCATATATGTGTTTATAAAATCTCGCACCCTCAATGCTTAATATAACCATCTTATTAATCAAACAAGTAAAAGCTCAAACATGGTGGAGTGTCCACTAGCTTTATTTTTAATGTAATATCACCTAAAGTTATTAAATAAGTTATTCAAAGTGCACTCATTAAAAAGAATTAGCTTAAAAAATATGAATATTCTTCAAACAACTTGGTATGCATTGGCTTAAAGAAATATTAAACATATTCACACCTTGTCAACCGAATGATCTTAGGTTTTTTTTCAATAAAGGGGGGTAAAAGTTTATTCAATAAAAAAGGAGAAGTACATCAAAAGAAGGCCAACCACCAAGCCAAGAGAAGACTACAAAGACCTATCATGATCCACAAGTTGATCCAACATGTGAGACAATTCTGGAGGTAGTTGACTCCTATCCTCAATAGACCAGCCATCCATAAAGTTAGATGTCGATTGGAAAGACAATCAACCACCCCATTCCAATGCCTAAGAATGTGTATGAAAGTTATTGACTCAAACAAGTTACAAAATGAAGGAATCTACCGAATAATAGTCTAAAGTTGCCAACTAACACCATCAAATTTATGTTGATTCAACAAAGTCACCACTATCTAGGAATCATATTCAACAACAATATGTTTACACTTAAGAGAATAAAAACACTCCACCACAACAAAAAAAGCAAGATCCTCCATATAATTATTCGTGTGAATTCCTTTATAGATAGAAAAAACAAACTAGAATTGCCCATAACTATCACACTCCACACCACCAATACCAATATCCCCTAGATTGCCCCTAGAAGACCCATTAGTATTAATATTGGAAACACCATGAGGAGGAGGGTTCCAAAGACCCACTCTAGAAATCTTTCATATAGGATGACGACACTTATTTCTCATAACCTATCGAGCCATCTACAAACTAGGAACAAGAGCATCCCCCTAAAGAGGAAAATTAAAATGATTACATATATCAATCTCCCCAGGAGCCGGGCCTCCAAGAAGGTCACACTTAGCCAAAATAAAAACTAGGAGAGAATGAATAATTTTAAACCACACATGTTGAACACCTAACCTAGCATCCTAGAAAATCCGACAATTTCTCTATAACTAGATGTGCCAAATAATAAAAGAGAGTCCCAAAGACTAGGAAACCTGAAGAAATGGGGTGCAAATAGGAGCCTGGTTCCATCAGTCCCAAAATTCAGCAAGGGAATAAACATGCCAACAAGGACAATTCAAATAATCCCACTAAGAGTGTCAAATCTTCCTAGAGAAGGAGCGCTGAAAGAAAATATGGGAGGCAAAATCATCACTATTACAACAAAGAACACACATAGAAGGCTCATAGAAACCCTGCTTGCACAAATTGTCCCAAGTAAGATGACATCCTCAATATCTTCATGCTTTCTATTAATTGAGTAGAAAAGAAAAGCAAAATACTTGGAGTTGGGCTAAACTATGGATACAAAATTATCATACATTTAGTAAAGGATACCCAAGCCTCAATTCATAGTGAAACAAAGTTCCCAATTTTTTTTAGAGGAAGCACTAGGAGTAAGCGGAGACAAGAATTTTGAGTTATCAATTCATTTTTCAAAGGAATCATTAGAAGTAAGTGGAGAAAAGAACTTTATTTTCTCTCCATTGAGTATATATGTGGTATTGAGTTTGGCTATAGTTGGAGAAAACAACACAACACTAGACGAGATTTTATTTTGTCTTAAGTTTAAAGATGCCCATCAATTTTATGAACTTTCTTTTCATCTTATAAATGTAGTTTTAGCAAATGGAAGTGCTAGTGGAGGTCTACTTTTGTTGCATGTGAATGGAGTATGGATAGACCAATCTATGACCTTAAGGCCTAATTATATAAAGATTGTGAAAAATACATATCACTAAATCTAGTTCAATAGATTTTATCAATAAGTTATGTATTTTTCTTTGATCCTCAATTCTATGCAATCTTTTTCTTCTGGTGTGTGAGACAATGAGGTGTGGATGTCCCAAAAAAAAAAAATGTGGGATGTGGATTTAAATTATTTTAGTTCACTTTGGAGTTCCAATGTTTTTGAATCAACAATTTAATAAAAAATTATGTTCCAAAGTAGTAGGTTGAGTGTAAGGAACCTTCATGGGTGCCTTATATATAATATGGGTATAAGGGTAATGAAAAATTCATTTTATTAAATACTCCATTTTCTCTTTTTATAATATAATTATTCAATAGATTGTTCTAACATTAATCAAATATACGATTGAAAAATCAAGCCTAAATTTTCTTGATGTTTGCATTGAAGATTCCTTTAAACAAACCCTACTCCTTAACCAGTGATAAAAAACATTTATAATAGTCTGAAACATTGACATACAACATGAAATATCTTAGGAATCTTTGACTGTTGTGCTCCTTGCAATATCTTTTATCAATAGTTATGGTGGTGAGAATAACAAATTAATCATCATTCAGAGGCCACAATATAATCTACTATTACGATAAAGAATTTATTGCTTCTGATTTTAGTATTTTTCACTTTACCATTGGAAGAAAGGTTAGACACAGTTAACTGGATTGAATGAATCTTCAAAGTTATGGGATGTGCTTTCTTGTTATTTAAAAGACACATGCATTTGGTTTCTTGCCATTTTATTGACTTTTATCAGGCAAATGAAGTTAGAATCAAAGTGAATGAATTGAAAAAAATGAGACCAAGGGGAAGATAGAAGAGTTGCTTCTCCCTAATTCTATAGGTGAAGATACCAGGATAATTTTGTAAAATGCCTTGTATTTCAAGGGCATGTGTCAAGAAATTTTTAATTCCTCTACAACAGAAGAGGATACTTTTCATTTGTTAAACAGGGAGAGTGTGCAAGTACCCATGATGACTACTAGAACAAAGAAATTCATTAAAAACATTAATAATTGCAAAATCCTATGCCTTCCTTATTGATAAGACAACCAATCATTATCCATGTAATTTTTATTGCTTAATCAATATCAATGGTCAGCTTGAACTAGAGAGAAAGGTTGATCCTAATTTTATTGAGAACCATCTGTCCCAAGAAAGGAAGGTGAAGGTACACTCTTTTCAAGTACCTCACTTCAAGACATCTTCTAGTGTTAATGTAACTGAGATCTTGAAATGATGGGATTGGTCTGTTGGATAGTGACAACAATTAGAAACATGGAAACAATAGAAATGAGAAATTCCTAATTTCTTCTCACCTTCAGAATAACACTTCTTTGTGAGAAAATTTCTACTTTCTTTTAAGGATTTCTTTGTGAGAAAGTTCATATTTTATTTTAAGGATTTTTTTTCTTTTTGAGAATGTTCCTACATTCTTTTAAGTTGAGCGGGATATTTTTTATGTTGGTGGCAGTTGCATTTAGAGGTATTTTGTATATATCTATGTTGCCTATGAAGGAAAAAATGATTGTAATATTTAGAGGTATTTTTGTATAATACCTTGCCCTGTGGATGTTTCCATGGCATTTTGTCAAATTTTTACAACGTAAATTCATGTCTTGTGTGTTGTTTTGATGTTCATTTCTTTTTCTTCAATATTTCTTTGCATCTAACTTGTTCTGCAATATTTAATTATCTGGGGCTTTTTTCTTTTGCTTGCACAACAAGTGGTATCAGAGTAAAGAAAATTTATAGAGGCTATGTTAAAATTTGGTGTTGATTTTTCCACCATCAAATGGAAAAGGCTTTGAAATCTAGGTTCGAGGTGGGCAAATTTAATGGAAAAAATAACTTTGAGCTATGGAAGATCAAGACACGAGATTTGCTAGTGAAACAAGGATTACACAGGCATTGACTGCAAATTTAAAGAAACCTACAAATATGTCCAATAAGGACTAGGAAGATATGGATATGAAAGCTCTAAGTTCAATTCAATTGTGTTTGGTGGACGAGGTTCTCTTTAATATTGTTGGAGAAAAAACAACATCAGGTTTATGGAACAGAATGGAGTCTTTACATGACAAAATCCTTGACTAACCAAATCTACTTGAAGAGGAAATTGTCTAGTTTGTGAATGAAGGTACAAAATTCCTGATCACCTAAATGTATTCAATACCCATTTTTGTCAATTGGGTAGTATGGATGTAAAAATAAAAGATGAAGACAAAGCAATCGCATTGTTATGTTCTTTTCTCAAATCTTGGAATCACTTAGTCACATATATTAGCTTTAGTACAACTGACTCTTATAAAGAGTTGCAAATGAAGTCTAATACAAGAACTTCCATATCAGAAGTAATAGTGACTAGAGGTTGATCCACAAAAAGGGGGAAGGGTTCAAGAGGTAAATCCAGACCCAAGTCAAGAAGAAAAAAGGGCATGAAATGTTTGTATTGCAATAAATGATGGTATCTCAGAAGAGGAAAGAGGAGAATGATTAGATCCAAATAGGAAGAAAAATATGTTGAGATTGGTTTAGGTATGGCTAGTGAAGTGTTAAATCTCTTTGTAAAATATTACAACATCAAGATGAATGGATTTTGAATTCTAGTGCTTCTGATCACATGTGTCCACATAGGAGTTGGTTTTCCACTTACAAACCTATTGTGGAGGTGTTGTTATAATGGGATATAATTCTTCTTGTAAGATTGATGGGATTGGGAATATTAGAATCAAGATGTTTGATGGTATTGTAAATATCTTAACAGAGGTAATACATGTACCAGAGCTGAAAGAGAATTTGATTTCCTTGGGTTTTTTTAATTCTAGTGGTCATAAATTCTCTTGTCAAGGTAGAGTACTTAAGTGTCCAAGGGAATTTTGGTGGTCATGAAGGCTATAAAATTCAGAAACCTTTATAGGCTATAAGGGAGTACTCAGATAAATGAGGCAACGATGGTATCTAAGGAAGCAGATGAATCTACTCATTTATTGCATCAATCATTGAGTCATATGAGTGAGAAAGTGCTCAAGGTACTAGTAAACCGTAAGCTACTTTGAAGTTTAAAATCTTTGAATTGCAATTTTTGCAAGGATTGTGTCTCTGGGAAGCAATATAGAGAGAAGTTTAAATTAGGCAGTCATACAAGTAAAGGTTCTCTAGACTATATCCATCCAGATATTTGGAATCCATCCCCTATAGTTTTTTATTAAGATAAACGGGTTTTATAGGGACCCAAAACCCAAATCCATCCAAAAAACATACATAGTTAACCATAAACTAACCAGTTGCTAAAAAACAACAACAAAAAGGGGACTCGTCCCCAACAATTCATACCACAAAAAACACAATGGAAACAAGAAACACCAGCAAAAAATAACTAAGTACGAGCTTTCAAAAGCTCAACATTCTTCTGGATCACTCTATTATTCATCTCCTAGAGTTCTTCCATGACCTCAAACTACCTCTTTCCTTTTTTTTTTCCTCGTCCTAGTAGAGGGCCCTGTAGATGCATGCATATCCTGGATTTTCTTGTCCAGTTTAATGTCTGAGGATAGCTCAAATCTGGTCATATGAGCTTTCTACAATGTTATTTCCTTGTTGACTCTTTTGAGGCCTTCGACACTGTTATACATTGCCTCCTTACTAAACTCTACCAAGACCTTAAGTTTACCCTTTAAATCTTGGATTTCATCCTCCAACCTATGAATGCTAGCCTCATGTTATGTCTTCATGACTTTAATATCTTCCATGATTTTTTTGGGACAGCTTCAGGAGTTTATCAATTTTATCAGGTGTCAGATTCTCAGTGAAAGAGTCCACAATATGCTTGATCCCCTATTTTAGGAAATTAATTTTAGCAAAAACCCATCTGAAACATTTCTCCCAATTTTCAGACCAACATTAATATTATCAGTACCCTGTATGTGCTTTAAATGTATAAAGACTCGATAGGCACTGTTAGGCCTTAAAAATGTTCAATAGACTAGCGAACTAATAGTCTGATTACCCCGTACGTGTTTTCTATAGTAAAGAAAATGTGAAGGAAAAGGGAGGGAAGGAAAGGGAGAGGGGCAAGGAGAGGGAGAGAGAGAGAGAGATGGAAGGAGGGAGAGAGAGAGAGATGGCAGGAGGGAGAGAGAGGGAGAGGGAGGGAGAGATAGAATGTAAAAGGGAGAGAGAGGGGGTGGAAAATAGAGGGAGGGAGAGGGGGAGAAAGGGAGAGAGGGAGAGAAAGGGAGAGAGGGAGATAGGGAGAGGAAGAGCAAGGGAGAGGGAGAGAGGGAGAGAGGGAGAGAGATAGAGAGGGAGAGCGATGGAGAGGGGGAGCAAGGGAGATAGAGAGAGGGAGAGGGAGAGGGGGAGGGAAGGAGGGAGGGAGAGAGAGAGAGGGTGGAAAAGGGAGGGAAGGAGAGGGGGAGAGAGAGGGTGGGAGAGAGAGAGAGAGAGAGAGAGAGAGAGGGGGGGTGGAAAAGGGAGAGAGGGAGAGTGAGAGAGATGATGGAAAATGGAGAGACAGAGAGTGATAGAGTGGAAAAAGGGGGAGAGGGAGAGAGAGAGAGGATGGAAAAGGGGGAGAGGGGGAGAGAAATATTTAAAGTTTAATTATCATTAATAAAATATCTATACACACATCTTTTAAAGAACTCTTATTTATTTGGCATGACTACAAAATGTGAGAATATTTATTTGATGTGACAGCAAAAATGTGAGAATATTTATTTTTAAACCGTTAGCTAGACCGTCAGTTTGGAAACAACTTTGTCGTGTGGCTCTTAGTATTCTAAGAGTTGTAGGGGAACAAATTGGAAAGAAAAAATGTGCATTACCAAATATTTCCCAAATCCCAACAACAGGAGGAGTGTGGTTGAGGGATGATGCACAATGGTTTTTGTACACTGATTCAAATGCTAAGAATATCAAGGAAAGCATAGCCTCTACTGCTTAAACTATGGACCTTGGGTTTATTAGGTCTATTATTCATCCAAATGGTGACCACCACATGGCATACCTAATTGCAATACAACAATATAAAGTAAGGGAGATAAAGGGGGTAGGGAGAGAGAAAGAGTGGAGAGGGAGAGAAGAAGAGAGCAAGAGGGATGTGCTATGGAGGAAGGGAAAGAGGGGGAGCATGTTGGTTTGTTATTCTTTTAAGCAGTATTGGTACTACTTTTTAAATTGTAATAATGGTTCATCTTTCTAGCTTAGGATATTCTATGACCCCTTATAATGTCATATGCTTCTAAAGGGTCATGTGGTGTAATGTAGGGTCATACATTGTCCTATGACCCCTTAGGACACCATATGACCCCTTAGGTGTTGTTATGGGTCATAAAATATGTCCTTGGGGTCATATTGTTTCCTACCACCCTTTAAGATACCAAATGACCCCTTAAGACACCATATGGTGTTGTTATGGGTTGTATGGTGTTATAAGGGGTCATATGGTGTCATACGACCCCTTAGGACACCGTATGACCCCTTAGGTGTCAAATTTTGTAAGCAGTATTGGCACTGCTTTTTATATCTCAATATCTCTCCCTTTTACTTTTCTTATTCATATCTCTCCCCTTTTGACTTTTTCTTTTTCTTTCTTTGTCTTTTTCACATCAATATCTCTCCCCCTTTGGCATCAATGCCAGAAATCTGACAAAAATATTAAAGCAAAAACTTAAACCACTGAATCACAAAGCTAACTACTCCCCTTGAGGAGTAGCATCCCACATCAGTGTCAGAATGAATAGTATCTTTGATAATGCATGTTGTACTGATGTCAAACCACATCAATCAGGTTTCTATTAGAGGGGCAGAAACTCCCAATCTATCTCTCAGGTACATAAACCAATCTAACTTTAATTGTTTCCACCTTTTCCTTCAAAAAGTTATACTTGATAGATATGTGTTTTGTTTTAGAATGAAATGCCAGATTCTTTGATATATCAATAGCATCAGAGTTATCACAATGAATAAGTACTGGTGCATCACAATCCACCTTTATATCCTTCAACATTTGCTTCATCCATAAAACTTGTGTACATTTAGTAGCAGCAACAACATACTCAGCTTCAGGAGTAGATAAAGAACTACATGATTGTTTCTTGTTGATCCATGAAACCAGCTTCTTTCCAAGAAAGAAAGCTCCACCAAAAGTACTTTTCTGGTCATCAACATCTCCAGCCCAATTAGCATTTGTATATGCACATAAATTAAAGTTATCCTCAGGGTACCACAAGCCATATTTTGATGTACCTTGCAAGTATCTAAAAATCTTTTTCACCGCAATCTCATGATTTTCTCTAGGATCACTCTGAAATCTTGAAACAATACAAACAACATTCATAATGTTAGGCCTAGTCTGAGTCAAATCAAGAAGACCTCCAATCATAGATTTGTATCTTGTAGGATTTACCGGTGCAAAAAATATATTTTCTTGTCAATTTCTCACTTGTAACCATAGGAGTACTTACCGGTTTAGAATCTCCCATACCAAATTTCTTCAACAATTCCTTAGCATATTTAGTTTAATAGGTAAAAATACCTTTGTTATTCTAAGTAATCTGCAAACCTATTAAAATTTCATCTCACCAATCATAGACATCTCAAATTCTTTCTCCATATTCTTAGAAAATTCTATGCATAACTTATCTTCATCTCTTAAAATAATGTCATCAATAAATACGTCAATAATCAATATATCATCATCAGTGATCTTATAATATAAAATACTATCAGCACTTCCCTTAGTAAAACCAAGCTTCAAAAGATATTTATCCAACCTTGCATACCAAGCTCTAGGTGCTTGTTTCAATCCATATAAATCTTTCATGTCTTTCTTACCGGTTCTAGATGTAGATGCATGAAAAGAAGGTTTAGACTTCATAGCTCCAGAAGGTCCAAATTCTTCAAGCTCAAAAGCAGATAGTTTCCCAACCAAATTATCTTTGTTGACATATGTATTAGCCATTTTTCTCAACTCATTAATAGCAATATCCTTTATTTTGTAAGTCGATGGTAGGGCTCTTAGGACTTTAGAAACAATTTCATCTTCACTCAAAGTTCCACCACAACATTGAATTCCCATAACAATCTCATTTACCCTTTCCATCAATGCAATAATACTTTCATCTTCTTCCATCTTTAGGTTTTCATATCTCACCCAGTAATCATCAAGTTTAGCAATCTTCACTATAGGGTCACCTTCATTAAGAGTCTCCAACTTATCCCATATAGCCTTTCCAGATGATTTGTCGATTAATCCCATTATTTGCTGATTAGAAAGTGCACACAAGAGGGCTTCTCTTGCTCTACAATCATTCTGAAGTTCCTTGTCTATGTTTGCTTGAGGAGGATTGTGAGATCTCGGATTATAAGTTGTGACACCATTCTCTATGATCTCCCAAATCTCCTTGCCAATACATCTTAGATGAGTCTCCATCCAAATCTTTGATACTGTGTAATTTGTTCCATCAAGCCTTGGAATATCCCTCTGAAAGATAGCTCAAGAATAACTAGATGAACTTGAACTGTTAGTCGCCATAGGATCTTCCTCAAGCAGTTAAGCTTTATGTAGAGAGGACGAAAGCTCTAATACCAATTGTTAGATAGATCAAATAACTAGAAGACAACTAAGAGGGCGGGGGGGTAAATCAGTTTTCACATATTACTGGAACAATTAGCAATTCAAACTTTAACACGAGAACCCAAAACATTAATACCGAAATAGAAGTCAAACAAATTAAGCATAAACAATAATCATAGACTAAATACCATCCACATGACACTAAGATTTGTATGTGGAAAACCCGATAAACGGAAAAACCATGGTGGGAATCCTACCCATAGTCAGATAATACTGCTGCAGTAAGTATGTGAATTACAATTGAGGGGCCTACACTTGCAGGAAAGCCAATAGCCTAGAGTGCACTGCTCATCACAAAAGGGTCCTCATTGACTATATAGAAATCCAGACTACAATCCGGAGAAGTGTTGAACTGCAAAAGATAGCATCTCTTATGCCTGAGTACAGTTCCAGTTAAGCTCAATACTAGAGGAATAAATCCTCTCACATAAACCCAATTCGATCTCCAATGATAGACCAGATCCTCTTCCTGAATGATACTACATTATTCACATATTCCATTCCTTGACCATGACCTCTAACCACCATAACCATGATGATATTGTTAGGTCCCAGAGACAATTGAGAGGGAGGGGGGGTGAATCAGTTGTCAAATAAATTCAAACCAAAAACAACTTAACCAACTTAATGCTTAATACCGGTAAACCAGTTAAGTATGCTGGTAGATAGTGTTAATAGTTAATTGCTATACCGATAAAGATTAACGCATGAAACATAAACACAAAGTCATCCACAACACATAACACCAGTATTTGTAAGTGGAAACCCTGTAAGGGGAAAAACCATGGTGGGAAACCTTACCCACAATCAGATGATACTACTGTAGATAGTAAGTGTACATAAATGGGGTTTGCACATGCAGAAAGGCCAACAGCCTAGAGCTCACTGCTCAATCACAAAATGGGAGTCACACTAACTACAGTTGGATGGTTAAATCCAATAAGAATGTACTACACAAAATAGCATCTTCATATGCTGGATTCAGTACCGGTGTAATGCTAATATGGTTCTACAAAAACCTAGCTTCACCTTCAAATGATGTCTTCATGTATAGCTCTGTTTAATCTCACATATACCTTCTCTTAATTATTTTTCGCATTCCACGCTCGATCTTACAAATAAGATCTTACATTTATACCATAACCTAAGACCAATTTTAGTAGGTCGACTCTACAAGATATTACAATAAAAACATTTTACAAACAAATATAATATCCGATGCAATAACCGATTAAACATGTCGGCTTAATGCATTTACAACAATAATAAATCAACTTCATAGTGTGCCATGCTGATCTAGAAAAGATAATCCTGCCTGTGTAACCCTAGGTAACCCTGGACCTATTTGTCGATAAAAGCAAATATGCAAATATGATTATACCAATGAGTAATTCTTCAAAACAATGTGTCCACATGATGTCTTTGACATTACCAGGTGTCTTCCATATCATTCCAAGTGTCAGTGATCATTATATCCTATCGGTGAACCATATACCAGTAATTGTGCAATAGTTACTTGCTTGTCGGTGAATGTTGCTAGATCTCCAAAGTGCTAGTGATTTAGTAGGCGTTGACATCAATGACAAAACCATACCAAAATACCAACAATCTCCCCCTTTGGCATTGATGGAAACACAAGATGGAAAAACCATCAAAGTGCCAAAATAGAAATTCCAAAAACCAAAAACCAACAATTTCCCAAAAAGATCATAACCAAAATACAGAGAGTAATAGTCTCTCTCAAACAACAATCTCTACCCCTGGGAGCAACATGTGTTATCCAAAGATTTTCAATACCAATCTCTCTTTAAAAGATAATGTGTTTTTCCATAGATATCTCTCCCCCTTTGATATCAAATGCCAAAGTTATAATAATAAAACCAAGTTCATATACAAAATACCAATCAATATACCAACTAATCCCCCTGAGAAGTAGCTTCCTCATCAAAGACCGGAGTAAAATATTTCTTTGTAAATTCTATCGGTTGATGACAATCATCAACTGTCTAAGTCTCTACCGGTGGTGGTATGACTCCAAGCTGATCTCTGAGATATTCAAAAGTCTCCTTAGGCAAAAGTTCTGGGAAATATCTGCAAGCTATTCTTTAGTATTCACATAAACCAGTTTTATCTCTTTTTCTTCAACTTTTTCCCTTAGAAAATTCAGTTTGATAGAAACATGTTTTGTTTTAGAATGTAATACTGGATTCTTAGATATATCAATTGCTGCAGTGTTATCACAATATATAGTATTAGGTTCCTTACATTTTACCTCTATGTCTTTCAACATTTGCTTAAGCCATAGTACCTGTGTACAGTTAGTTGCTGTTGCAACATATTCTGATTCTGATGTTGATAAAGATGTACAACTCTATTTCTTACTCAACCAAGAAACTAATCTCTTTCCAAGAAAGAATGCTCTGCCGGTGGTGCTTTTTCTATCATCCACATCTCCTGCCCAATTTGCATCTGTGTATGCACATAGATCAAAATTTTTATCTCTAGGATACCATAATCCAAGATTTGCAGTGCCTTGTAAGTACCGGAAAATCCTTTTTACTGTTGATTCATGATTTTCTCTAGGATTACTTTGAAATCTAGAAACAATACATACTGCATTCATAATATCAGATCTGGTTTGTGTCAAATACAGTAAACCTCCTATCATAGATTTGTACCTAGTTGGATTAACAGGTGTAGATTCAACCCTTTGAGATAATTTGTCATTTGTAGTCATAGGTGTGCTTACCAGTTTAGAGTTCTCCATCCCAAATTTCTTTAGTAACTCTTTCAAGTACTTGGATTGACTCAAAAATATACCTTTGTCAATCTGTGAAATCTGCAATCCTAAAAAGAATTTTATTTCTCCAATCATAGACATTTCAAATTCTTGTTGCATTTTAATAGAAAATTCTTTACATAATCCATCTTCTCCTCCAAAGACTATATCATCAACGAATACTTCTATAATCAAGATATCATCATTAGTTATTTTGTAATATAAATTGTTGTCTGCATTTCCTTTAGTAAAACCAATCTTTTAAAGATACTTATCCAACCTTGCATACCAAGCTCTTGGGGCTTGTTTCAATCCATACAGAGCTTTTCTTAACCTGCAAACCATATTATTGTCATTTGTCAAAGAAAATCCATCAGGTTGTTCAATATAGACTTCCTCTTCAAGATCTCCATTCAAAAATGTATATTTAATATCCATTTGATAAACTTTGTAGTTCTTGTGAGCTGCAAAAGCCAAGAATATTCTGACTGCCTCAATTCTAGCTATCGATGCAAAGGTTTCATTGTAATCAACTCCTTATTTCTGAGAATATCCCTTACACACTAATCTTGCTTTATCTCTGACAACCTTACCATCTTCCTTAAGTTTTTTTCTGAATACCCATTTGGTTCCAATTACATTTTTATCTTTAGGTTGGGGAACTAATGTCCAAGTGTTATTTTTCTCAATTTGTTCTAATTCTTCTTCCATAGCTTTAATCCAAAATTTATCTTCACATGCCTCATTAATAGATGATGGTTCAATTTGAGAAATAAGACATACGTCTTCATTTGCCAATCTTCCTCTTGTCATAACTCCTTTAAATTTGCTTCCAATTATCTGATCTTCAGAATGATTCAATCTTACATACCGAGGTGTCTTAGTTTGTTGTTGTTCTTCAATTATTGTGGAATCCTCTGATGGTACCAGGGTAACTGGATCTTCATTATGTACCGGTGGATTTAGTGTAGGTTCATTTGTCACAATTTCTATTGCCCATTCAGAGTCTATATACATTGAAGTTCCTCTGAATTGATCATTAATCTTTACATTTGTACTCTCAACAATTTTCTACAATCTCTTGTTAAAACATCTATATGCCTTGCTCTTAGATGAATAACCAAGATATATTCCTTCATCACTTCTAGGATCAAATTTTCCAATATACTCATCTCTTCTAATATAACATTTACTTCCAAAAATTCTGAAATACTTAAGAGTAGGAGTATTACCAAACCATAGTTCATGAGGGGTCTTACCGGTTTCACCTTCGATGTGAACTTTGTTGAATGTATAGACCGCTGTGCTAACTGCTTCTCTCCAATATACATGTGGTAAATTTTCTTCAGATAACATACTTCTTGTTGCATCCAAGATAGTTATGTTTTTCCTTTCAACAACTCCATTTTGTTGTGGTGTCTGAGGTGCTGATAACTGTCTTCTGATTCTATTCACTTCACAGAATGTATTAAAGTCCTTAGATGTGAATTCTCCTCCTTGATCTGATCTTAAACATTTGATTTTCTTACTGGTTTCATTTTCAACCATTGCTTTGAATAGTTTGAACTTTCCAAGTGCTTCTGATTTTTCTCTAAGAAAAGTAACCCAACACATTCTAGAATAATCATCAATAATTAGCATGAAATATCTATCACCTTGTAAGCTTTTAGTTCTAGCTGGACCACATAAATCAGTGTGAATTAAATCAAGAGCATTATTGGATTTTTCTGGAATACTTTTAAAAGTAGCTCTAACTTGTTTTCCAAATTGACATGCCTTACACATTGTATTCTGAGGTTTCATAATTTTAGGTAGATCTCTAATTGCCTTAGAAGTATTGATCTTCACCATGCAATCAAAGTTTACATGACAGAGTCTCTTATGCCATAACTAACTTTCATCTATATGTGCAATCATGCATGCCTTTTCACTATTATTCAAATGAAAGATATTACCTCTAGTCTGATTACTGGTTGCAATTTCTAAACTAGTTCTATTCATGATTTTGCATTTTCCATTCTTAAATTGTAACTGAAATCCTTTCTCAACCAATTGACCAACACTTAAAAGATTATGCTTTAATCCTTCAACATAGTAGACATTGTCAGTGTTATCCTTACCATCAAGAGATATTGTACCCTTACCTTTGATTGAATAGGCTTTGTCATCTCCAAATATTACTAAACCTCCATTGTATTCTTGAAAGTTCAAGAATTTACCTTTGTCTCCTGTCATATGATGTGAGCATCCTGAGTCAATGATCCATTCATCCTTTACTTCAACTTTAGTTGCTAGGGCTTGTTCTACCGGTTGAGTAGTAGGTTCCGGTTGATCTTCTGTTATAGCAACAAAAACCTATCCATTGTCTGTTGGATCCTCATCAGAATCATCAGTCACACCTTCATCAGCAATGTAACAAGATTTGTCTTTGTTCTTCTTAAATCTGTATCTCTGATATTCAGGATTAGGCTTGTATGATTTTCTAGCTTCTTCTCTTAGTCTAGCATGTCTATCAGGGCATCTCGAAGCCATATGACCAATCTTATTGCAGTTAAAACATTCAAAGGGTGCTTTACCTTCATACTTACTTCCAATTGGACCTTTAGGCATTTTCCTTGCAAATAGTGCTTCAAGTTCTTCAAGTTTTTCATTCTCCTTCCTAGTTTCTTCAAGTTCTCTTGCATAAAAGGCTTTCCAATCTGATTTGTCAAATGATGGAGTAGATGATGTTGATGCTTTAAAGGCCAAATCTATCTTTATAGTAGCAACAGGGCCAAATTCCTCAATTTCAAAAGCTGAAAGTTTTCCAATCAATGTGTCCCTAGTTACTGATGTATTAGGCATTGTTCTCAACTCATTTATAGCAGTAACCTTCATTTTATATGCTGATGGCAATCCTCTTAAGATTTTTGAAATAATTTCATCCTCACTCAAGGTTCCTCCACAACATTTAATACCCAAAACAATTTCATTTACTCTTTCCATAAAAGCATAAATCCTTTCCTCTTCTTCCATTTTTAGATGTTCATACCTGAGTCGGAAGCTCTCAAGTTTTGCAATCTTGACTGTGGAATCTCCTTCATTCAATGTTTCCAAATGATCCCAAATAGCTTTAGCAGTAGACCTATCTGATAATCCCATGATTTGTTGATCTGATAAAGCGCTCAGAAGTGCTTCTCTTGCTTTGCAATCATTCTCCTCATCTTTAGCTAAGGTAGTTGGAGCAGTCTGACTAGCTATAGCAGCAGTATAACCATTCTTTGTAACTTCCTAGATGTCTTTACCAATGCAATTCAGATGTGTTTCCATTCTGATCTTCCATATCCCATAGTTGGTTCCATCAAGTTTAGGACTGTCCTTCCTGAAATAATTAGTAGTCATTGGATCTCCTCAAGTTGTTAAACTTCTGCAAAAGAGGACTAGGCTCTGATACCAATTGTTAGGTCCTGTAGACAACTAAGAGAGGGGGGGGTGAATCAGTTGTAAAATAAATTCAAACCAAAAACAACTTAACCAACTTAATGCTTAATACCGGTAAACCAGTTAAGTATGCCGGTAGACAGTGTTAACAGTTAATTGCTATACCGGTAAAGATTAATGCATGAAACATAAACACAAAGTCATCCACAACACATAACACCAATATTTGTACATGGAAACCCTATAAGGGGAAAAACCACGGTGGGAAACCTTACCCACAATCAGATGATACTACTGCAGATAGTAAGTGTACATAAATGGGGTCTGCACATGTAGAAAGGCCAATAGCCTAGAGCTCACTGGTCAATCACAAAATGGGAGTCACACTGACTACAGTTGGATGGTTAAATCCAATAAGAATTTATTGCACAAAATAGCATCTTCATATGCTGGATTCAGTACTGATGTAATGCTGATATGCTTCTATAAAAACCTAGCTTCACCTTCAAATGATGTCTTCGTGTATAGCTCTGCTTAATCTCGCATATACCTTCTCTTAATTCTTTTTCGCATTCCACACTCGATCTTACAAATAAGATCTTACATTTATACCATAACCTAAGACCAATTTTAATAGGTCGGCTCTACAAGATATTACAATAAAAACATTTTACAAACAATATAATATCCAATGCAATAACCAATTAAACATGTCGGCTTAATGCATTTACAACAATAATAAATCATCTTCATAGCGTGCCATGTTGATCTGGAAAAGATAATCCTGTCGGTGTAACCCTAGGTAACCCTAGACCTATTTGCCAGTAAAAGCAAATATGCAAATATGATTATACCAATGATTAATTCTTCAAAACAAAGTGTCCACACGATGTCTTTGACATTACCAAGTGTCTTCCATATCATTCCAAGTGCTGGTGATCATTATATCTTGCCAGTGAACCATATACCAGTAATTGTGCAATAGTTGCTTGCCGGTGAATGTTGCTAGATCTCCAAAGTGCTAGTGATTTAGTAGGTGTTGACATCAATGACAAAACCATACCAAAATACCAATAGATATACAATGAGATCTTACATCTATATATACAAACCCTCGACCATAAACAATAAAGTCGGCCACCAGACAATAAACCAATTACATAATTACAAACCATGTCGACCTTTGACCAAACAAATAATATCCAACACATAAGATATCCCAAAAATACATCGAGAGGTCCAATCCACATGTTACATTAAAGCCAGTCCATAACCTAGATCAATTGAGACCCAATATAGGTCCATATGCTACAACAATGATCTCCATCTTCCAAGTCTCGAACATGATCACCAATAACTACCTCAAACTCCACCAAAAGTTGCACCAACACCACTTATGCAATTCATCAAAGATCTTCATCAAAAGCTCTATCGATGAAACCCTCATCGAAACCAGAAACCAAGCTTCTAAGCAAGCAGGATAGCATTCGATCACTAGACCAAAACCAACTGACCAAATATGAGCATGAGTATCATGAACAAGCCAATTCCATCACCAAACTATACTTGAGCCTACCAGATCATGCCAGATCCAAATCAACCAAAAACCACTCAACCTACCGGGACCAGAAGGGTGCTGGTAAAGCATCCAAAAATCTAGTGTTAGCATCAATGACAAAACATCAATGAAACACAATCAATTCCACAAAATGGGCAACAGAGAGAGAGAGGGAAAGAAAAGGGAGGGAGGGAGATGGGAGGAGAGGAAGGCATGTCATATGATGTTATTAGGGGTCACATGGGGTCCTAATTGAGTCACACATGCATTACAACACCATATGACCCCTTAAGACACCATTTGACCCCTTGAGATATCATACATGGTCCAAAGAGGTCATTAGGTGTTATGTGGGGTTCTGAGAGAGTGAGAGAGAGAGAGGAATACAATACAGTACAATAAGATATCAAAATGCAATACACATACATACACACATATGTGTGTGTATATATACATAATATATAATATTATGTATATTATATATTATATATATACATATATATACATGAAATGTCATATTTACATATTATACATATTATGCATATACATATATGTATGCACACACCCACAATTTAAACACAGGAAACAACGTGTATGCGTTGTTTTAGCTTTAACACCGCATATGCGCTGCTTATTGTAAAGACACCTTGTACGCAGTTTTATTTTAAAAGTACCCCATACACGTTGTTTATAGTACAGGGAGCCCATATGCACTTTTGACTATTTAGGCTTATGAATAGGCCTAGATGACAAAGCTGCGGGTTGGAAGTTTGATTTCCCTCATTTTTGACATGTTTAATTTTATCAACTTGGTTTCTCAACTTTGTCATCATCAAGTTTACACGTCATCAAGTGGGTATTTCTAATTTGCCACCATATTTTCACCCATCTTTTGAGCTTTCTAACCATATAATTTTTTTAAAATTTGAACAACAATAACATATTATTATTGAATTTCTTTTACCAGTGTCTCTATAGTTCGCAGAGACATACGTGTACCATTTTTTTAATAAATTTTGATCTACTTATTGAAATTTTAAAAAAATTATAAATTATTGTAGTGCACTTGATTATTTACAATTGAAAAAAAAAATTGTATTTTCGATTGTTTTGGTGCAAGTTATGCTTCGCGCATGAACAGGTACCTGATTTTTAGTATGTGCTCGATTGGAAAAATCATTAAAAAAACAATACTCAACAAAAAGTTACAAATAAATACACAACTTCTAGTGCTCACTCTTAACTATATTTTTTGCCAAATTATTTGTCAAAATACTAAATCTAACTGACTTTTTTTATGTGCACGTTAGACACCATGTTATGTTTTTCAGAAAAAATCAGGTTTTGTTTTTTGTGCACGAAGGATTTGACCCCCTTAATCTTATCCAATTTTTAAAAAAATTAGTAGTTTGGAAACTAGATTCAGAGTACTATAATATTTGTTGTTTGATTATCTTCATATCTTGAGTGGATGACTTTCAACTTTTGCCTCTGAGTTCAGGTTCACCTGATTTCAGAAGAAAAAAAAAGTGTCCACTTATACCCCCCTTTTGCACACTATCTTTGTGCACTTACCCATGTCATCTAATATAATGATAGATTTCCTATTTTAATATAGATTTAATTTATCCGATATAATATACTTTTATTTATTTGGCACCCATCACACCATAAAATATGGACGCATAAAATGATATAATTTTTATGACTTTGCAAGCTTTTCTTCACTTATTAGAATACTTTAACAAAAGTTTGGAAAAATATCAAATTGAAAACAAAACATTCTCTCTAGTTTATTAGTTTTTTCTTGCTACACAATATTATTATAAGACCAACATGTGGGGAATATTTTTTCACTTATGCACCTACATGCCATTAAAAAAATGAAAATGTATTTAATTTAATTGAATACGTCAAGACATTTGTTATTGAATAAAACACCATTTGGAATGATTCATAGATACCCTTTTAAGAATAACTTTGTTTCGGCTAACATAATATGCATTTATTCAATTGGTATACATCATGTCATAAAATAAGGATATGTATTCTTTGAAGAATGATATCATTGTTTAGACTTGACAAGTTTTTTTCACTTAATGCAACATTCTACAAAATATTTGGAAAATGTTCCTTTCAAAAGGAAAATTATCAATTTTATTAGAGTTTTCTTAAAATTCAATTGTATTATGAGCCCAAAAAGAACATTACATTCAAACTATATTCAAAATATATCATTTATATAAATTATTTTTTTTAAAAGAACTTAATTTATGATCTTTATTTTATTCATTTGGTATACATCATGCTATAAAATAAGGATAAGCATTCTTTGAAGAATGATATCATTTTTTAGACTTGAGAATATTTTTTTCACTTTATGCAATATTGTACCAAATATTTCAAAAATATTCCATTGAAAAATAGAATTATTTAATTTATTATAATTTTCTTAAAATTTAGTTTTGTGAGACCAAAAAGAAAAATAAATAGTTCAAATCAATATTTTTAGTATAAACAAAATATTAAAAAACACTTAATTTATCATTATGCATCTTTCTTTTATTGATTTGGTATACATCTTGCCATAAAATAAGGATAAATATTCCTTGACGAATGATATAATTTTTAAATTGACAAGAGTTTTTCCACTTGATGCAATATTGTACCAAAAAATTGAAAAATGTCATTTTCAAATATAAAAATTATCTAATTTGTTAGTTTTCTTAAAACTCAAAATAGTGTGAGGCCAACAAAAAAAAACTAAATTCAAACTAAGTTAAATTGAGATATTCAATACATAAGACATTAAAAGAATAATTAATTTTATCATTTTTCATATTAGAAACTCATAAATAAGGAAAGCAATTCTTTGAAGTTTTATTCATTTGGAAAACATTGTGATGTAAAATAAGGAAAATAATTCTTTGAAGAATGATATCATTTTTAAGACTTGGACAATCTTTTGTCCACTCAAAAATATCTCTTTGAAAAAGAAACTTATCTAATTTATTAAAGTTTTCTTAAATCTTAATTTGACATTGTGAGACCAACATGAAACATAAATTCAAACTAAGTTAAAATTAAGATCTTATGTATAAACAAGCCATTAAAAAAAATTTGATTTATCATTGCTCGTATAAAAAACTCATCTTCCTTTTATATATTTGTTTTACATGTCATAAAATAAGGATAAATATTTTTTAAGGAATTGTATATTTTTAAGACTTGGCAAGCCTTTTCCCATTTATGTAGTGTTGTACACCAAATATTTGAGAGCTGTCCCTTTAAGAAAGAAATTATCTAATTTATTACACTTTTTTTAAAAAAAATCAATAGTTTATGAGACAAAAAAACAAAAAATTAAATTAAATTCAAATCATTATCATTAGTATAAATAAAATATTAAAAAATAAACTTAATTTATCATTATTAATTTTCTTTTTGTTAAATTGATATACATATTGTAATAAAATTATGATAAATATTCCTTGAAGAATGATATCATTTCTTAGACTTCACAAGCTTTTCATATTGTATAAAAAATTTGAAATATCTCTTTGAAAAGTGAAAATTGTCGAATTTATTAGATTTTTTTAGAAATCAACAAGAAAAATAAATTCAAAGTTCGTTTAAATGGAGATATTTAGCATAAATAAAACATTAAAAAAAATAAAGTGTTATTGTTCATATTAAAAACTCATATTCCTTTCATTCACATAGTAAACATCTACCATAAAATAAGGATAAGTATTCTTTGAAAAATGATATTCTTTTGAAAACTTGACAATACATTTTACATTTGATGCATTATTGTACCAAATATTTGAAATATGTCTCTTTGAAAAAGAAAGTTACCTAATTTATTAGAGTTTTCTTGAAACTCAAAAGTATTGTAAGACTAGCAAGAAAATTAAATTCAAACTAAGTTCAAATTGAGATCTTCAGTATAAATAAAACACTAAAAAATAAGCTTAATTTATCATTATTCATTTTCAAATATTCATCTTCTTTGTATTCATTTGGTATATATTTGTCATATAATAAGGATAAGTATTCTTTCTAGAATGATATCATTTTTTAGACTTGACAATCATTTCTCCACAATAACATATAAAATATTTAAAAATTGTCTCTTTCAGAAATTTTTTTTATCTAATTTATCAAAATTTTCTTAAAACTCAATAGTATTGAGCGACCAATAAGAAAAATAAATTCAAACCAATATCTTTAGTGTAAATAGGACATTAAAAATTAAATTTAATTTATCATTATTTGTCTTCCTTTTCTTGATTTGATATACATCTTCTCATAAAACAAAGATAAAGGCCACTTGATGCAATATTGTACCAATTAAAAAATGTGCCTTTCAAAAACAAAAATTATCTAATTTACTAGAGTTTTTTTCAAAACTCGATAGTATTTTTTTCCAAACGGGGTAAAAATTTATTAAACTTAGAAAGACTTGTGAAAAAAGGACTTATTCCTAGCAAAAAAATCACATAGATTTATTCTCCACAATTAATGTACAAACCAATGCAACTCACACCAATGAGATCTCTCTAAACAGAGTAAAGGAGAAAAACCACATGGGGAAAAACTGTCTCCAAAAGCGAGAGGTGCAATGAAATGAAAAGGTAGTACATGTGACTAAGATGAAGGACTCCAAGTTTCCACCCAAGTATAGAATCAATCGTATAAGTCCAATCAACATTCCCCCATAGGAGAGATAAAAAGACACATTGTATCCCCCCCCCATAAGTGAGAAGCTCCAATGCTAAAAATGATGGCTCAAGGATGAATGTTGATGAAGATCCAAGAGTGAAAAACTATGTGTCTCCCCTTAGGAAGAAACAAATTAAGTGGCCAAGGCATAAGCATCTCCATGAAAGGAGATGGAAGGAAAAATATCATGATGTGTGTCATGGAAGATTGCTCAACCATCCAACTATCTGAATTATGATATGCACAATCAACTAAATAAAATCCAAAATGTTGTGAACATACTTGATGAGTAACCTTTGAAGGGATTGAAGATGGAATGACAAGGATGCTCAAACTGTCATCAAGGAGGAATGAAATATATTTAGTTATGTCCTTAATGTCAGGAGTGTGTGATGTATCAAACAATCCTGCAGTATCTTGGCAAGCATTCATCCTACTCTATTGAAACTAGAAGGGAATAATCAACCTGGTCAACTTAATTGATCTATAAAGAATAACGATGTGGAGGAGGATCAAAGAAAGTGATCTTAGGAACCACTATGAATTATTCAAGTACACATATGTTCAATTAACCAAACCTCTCCTCAAATTTTTTATTTATTCTTGATGCTTGAGAGATAGGATCAGGTGCATGCTCAATGGCAAAAAATTGAAAGAACTCCTACAACTATGTTGCATGATCAACATTGCCAACTGCAACAAGGTCTCTATGATGTAGATATTTGATGAGCATTGAATCAAGGGTGAACTAAACTATCTTTCCTAGCCCACTATGAGTAATATGGTAGATAGAAATAAGATTGGAAGATAATGCTGGGACAAAAAGGACATTATTGAACATGTGCCACCATCAACCTATTGATAGAACCACTCCAATTAACACTCATGTAAGTGTTAAATTATTCATCAAAATATGTGGAAATGAATGATGCTTAAAAGAAGATAACATACCCTCTGATGATTCCATATGATGTAAATCTCTTGAATTGATAAGCCATTTGGAGGACTAAGAATGTGTTGATGTAAAGAGAGCATGGCCTTTCATCTTGTCATCACCACATGTCATAGATGACCTAAAATATCCAAGTCTTGCTCATCTTGTCCTAAATTGGTCCAATTGGAACACTTCAGCTTGTCCTTTTTAAATGAAGAACAAATATGAATCATGTGCATGAGACTCTAAAGCTAGAGGAGTAGATTGTGTGCCTCTATTCTTATACTTATTCTTCTTCTTCGATCTCTCTATAGATGTAGGAGTCTAAGAAACCAAATCTTGAGATTGGGAACTAGAAACTGAATCAAGTTGTGATAGGTTAGCCTAATCCTGCATCAAGTGCTCACAAAACACCTCAAATGAAGTCATAGTGAATGTAGTACCCAAATAATTCATGGTGGAATTGAATGATGAAGCAAAGAATTGAATTGGCCTCGAAGCTTGGACAAAATCAAGAAGATGCACTCCTTCTTAGTCTTCTACTTGCCATAACTTTGTAACTATCATTTGATGAATTTGAACTTCACCAGAAAACCCTCAATGAAAGGAAATGAATCAGGTGTCGGTGATGTCAAAGATCTATCTCAAGATGAAGTTCATGAAATTAATTAATGCCCCCAAAAATTTGCTCAATTTTGATTTGGACATAGCCCTAGCAATGGTGTAGGAATCAATATGAAACTAGAGATTGTCTGAAACATGTAGGCCAATCAAACCCATAGCTTGATCCATCTTATCCTTACGCTAAATGATCTCAAACTCATGAGTCAAAGTGGGTTGAAATTCATCTAAACAAGAGCGTAAACCCCTAGACCAAAATAATCTAATCATTGTAGTCTTTCAACTATGATAGTTATGAGTTGCGATTTTCTCAATAGAATGATCCACTAATAGGATAAGGTTAGAGAAATATAAGAATTTGAAAGATGATGATTCTAATCCGCCAACAACAAGACAAATTAACCCTTTTGCATTTTTATAAGCTAAGAAATCATAAAATTGAGAAATGATAAAACTAAGATCGCTGAATATTTTGAAAAAATTGACTATAGTTTTGGTTAGACGACTTCGAGAGCTTTTTGACAATATGTAGAAGTAAAAAAAATGAGTCCATTTACTCAATTTATGGCCCTGAAAGTGAAAAATTGAAGGCTAAGTTTGGGGGCTTGGTACAAAAAATGGATGCAAGATCTAACCAAACCACCTATAGAATCATATTGGTGCTAAAATTAGCATTTTGACGATATCATATTTGCCCAATTTTGACTTCATATGACAAAGTTATGGGTAAAAAACCAACTGCATGTCAATTAAGGCTTATATGGCTTGAAGGGTTCCCAAAAATGAAAAATTTCTTAAAATACTTTTCAAAAATAGATAGTTTTTGAAATAGAAACTTTCCAAAAATGGGAAATTTTAAAAAAGTATAAAGTTTCCAAAAATAGAAACTTTCCAAAAACATAATTGTTTTGAAAACATAAACTTGCCAATAATGGAAACTTTTCTAAAATGGAAAATTTCTAAAAATGGAAACTTTCTAAAAGTTTTGCAAAGAATTCCCTGATCTCCAATTTCAACAAATTGATAGGCAATTTTAGGGTTATAGGGCTTCTTGAGTGTGATGGTGACCTTTGTTTTTCTCCAAATTGCTTAGATTTTTTAGTTACCCCCAAATTTTGTCTCAATTTTTGTGCCCTAAGCTAATTTGAGTTTATCCAACCACCACAAATAGGCGACCATGCCTCACTTGAGGGTTACCCAAAGGAAGAACCTCCACATGGAGGCAAGGAAAATCATTGCTAATTTGAACCTCTCCTATTGCTAGAGCATTGATGAGGCACTTGAGATCTAGGGGATTGAGAATGCCAAATTGAAAATCTCTAGCCATGTATGCAGTTGCAAGGCAAAGATCGATCATGAAAAATTGAACTATCTAGGGAAACCCTAGCCATACTACAAGGGGCATTATCCCAGTGATCTAGTAACTACTAGACGTGAGCCACTTGCAATGCCACTGTGTTCCCTTGAACTTGAATCTAGAGCATAACATTATTACAAATAGAGGCTTTTGTTTAAAGTGAAACAATAGTATCAATAGCATTGTGAGAAAAAATAATAACATTTTTGTCTTATCATAATGAAAAAGGAATCTCCATCCTAAAAGATTGCCATATTTTGGTATATTTGAAGATGATGCAAGGCCAATCTCTCAAAAGAGCCATATGCCTATAAAAAGGTTCTAGTTGAAAGGGATAAAAATGTCATGAGTCCAAGTCCATAGTTATTAAGAACGACAACAAAACTAAAAGAGATGTTTGAAAGACTTCAGTTAGTTACAAAATAGACAATGAGGGTCCAAAATATCCATATGTTGAAGGTGATTTCCCACAAAAAAGATCTAGAAAAATAATACACCAGGAAAAATAGGCAATCATTGGAAAAATAATGGTTGATCAAAAGTTGTGAAATTGACATTGCCAAACTAAAAAGGTGACTACAAATGCCACCATAAGTTTAGAGCAGGCACCATAGGAAGGTGTAGATAGAGCTAGTGTTACCCTAAATGTGGCTTATAATTACAAAAATTTGTGTTGGGAAATTAACACTAGTCCCTTGATTGTGATTTAATAGAGAATGACAATTTGTGAAGCATACCCTAAGGCAAAGCCGACATATTGATGTTGAACGTCTCATTCTTTGGATGAGAGATGATTTTCAAATCCTAGTTAGAGTGAAGATTCATAGTAGCTCTGGAAAAAAATCACAGCAATCACAAATGCCTTTTTATGAATCTACAAGGCAAATGGGCAAGAGTAAGCACTTGAATTTGAATAAGTGAAGACCACTAAAGATTGTGCTAGGTAAATGATAACACGTCTCAAAAGCCAAAAACAACCCACCAAAGCCAAGGCTTGACATTTTACCATGCACACCAAATTCTTGTAGCAACAAAACTACCCTTGATATAGACCATGTCTTTCATGACCAAAAGTGTTTGGAAAACAATCCCCTTCAAAGAAAGTTTATTAGCTAAGAAACTAGAGGAGATTTTGTGCATGAGAAGAATTTAATTGGCCTTATTCTAAAAAATAACACACACAATCCATTTAGAACAAAGATCCAACCCTTGCCCCTAAGTGGAAAAAAACCCAAGGGTACTTGATGTAATGGAGGGAATTTGCCACCTCAAGGATGATATATCCTTGAGGAAAAATTGTCCTTCTGATTACCTCTACAAACTAGCACTAAGATGAGCCAGAGGATAAAGACAACAAAGCTAAGCAGTTAATTGCAATCTAAGGCTTTCAGACAATTTTGTCAAGCCTCTGTTTGAAGGACGAGTGCGTGGGTCTGGGACAACAGCGTGACGCACTATCATCCTGTATGGATGAGGGACAGAGTTTGTATAGAAAGTTCCAAGTGCAATTATAATGCATTAAAAATACAAAAAAAAATGAAGCTAAGCTAATAAATGCGATATACAAAATAAGCAGGATAAAATGGAAGGAGGAAAGGGAAGGAAACAGACAAACAAAAGGTCCACGCTATGAAGCCTCCCACAAGTTAATCTCCTCTTCACGGTAATGTAACTACACACATGCACAAAAGGAAAATGTTGGGGGTTGTGTTTTGGATCCTACCTAAGTTAGACCCCCATTTTGGTGTTTGCACCTCCATGGACAACCCAAGAAGCCGTGGGAATAATAATATGATAAAGACAATTGAAAATGCAATACAAGATTCGAAAAGAAGATTTGGAAAGTAAGAAAGATAGGTTTGAGAAAACTCCTCTTTCACGAACCATTATTGGAAATGTTGGTGTAGTGTGCTTGAGATGCTGCAACAATGGTGGTGTTGACAGTATGTTGTCCAAATTGGTCTCCAAGAGCTTAACCTACAAGAAGATTGCCAAACTTTCCAAAGAATCCTCCCAAATGCCTTTGAAATCGATAGATAGAGGCTGTGGAAGGAAACTGAATATTGGTGGGTGCATATAGAGGCATTACAATTCCTTCTGAGTGCAGGTATAACTCTAAAACAACCACCTACAGACTGTCAGATTCACAGGATGCTAGCATGCCGTGTGAACATCTTCGCGCCACGCATGTGTCCCTGAAAGTGATAGGTTGGCAAAGTTGGTAATGCTTCGGATAAAGATTTCAAGGATGATCTAAATGGACAAAAGGACAAGATGGCAGAGCTTGACCTCAGATGACATGGAGGAAAGTGCCATTTGTCACATTAATTACAAGGGATAACATTTTTGATATTACGTTTTGCCCCCACTTTGGTGAGCATGTTTTTGCCAAGGGATGCGAAGCTAAAGTAGAGGAAGATACAGAGAAAGAAAAGTCGCAACAGGGAGGTAGATTTTCATTGATCAGAAAAAGTTTCCCCCAGCAAGATGTTGCTATGATTTGGAATAAATATTAGTACTTTGTACATCGCAAACACGCTAGCTGCAAACTAGCCTGATGGATGGTAAGGTAAAGGAAAGGATAAGATAATGTAATAGAAATAAACCTTGTCTTAGAGGAAAGCCCCTGATTATAGAAGGATACAAGATAAACGGTCGTCATTGGTATAAGATATGCTAGTATGGGTAGCAAAATGCATTATGCTAGATGGCCATATGATAGGGCGTGATATGTTGATATGGATAATCATACGATAGGGCAGACAAGGATAAATTTTATCGGCATGGGTAGCAACACGCTGGATAGCCATGTTGTAGGGCATATAAGGATAGATTTTCTAGCATGGGTAGCAACACGCTGGATAGCCATGTTGTAGGGCATATAAGGATAGATTTTCTAGCATGGGTAGCAACATGCGAGATAGACATACAATAGGGTAGATAAATTTGGTAAGTAGTAGATTGGCCCCTACAAAGGCACTCAAGAATGGTTTAGTCCCCATGTAGGTGATTGTGGGAAAAGAAAAGATCAAGTGGTTTGGCCCCCACCTAGGGAAGCAATAAAAAAAGTCGATAAAAGACACCAATGCAAAATATGAAAGGATAAATGCCAAAGCTAAAAAGATAAGTGTGGATATGATTGCCCCCCCTTAGAATGATATGCACGAAATGCATGGAATTCTAAGGAGAAGAGTAGTTGTGGCACATCAACATAAAGAGATGTTTTTGTGGAATGCCACCAATAGATAGTGACACATAAATGTCCACAACATCAAAAGATGCAATACAAGAGGACATGGGGATTCGATAGTTTGGCATAAGAACCCATAGCAATGTCAAATAGATATATAGTGTCACTACGAGATGGGTGTATCGTCATAGTGCCTCCTTACTAACCTCTACCAAGCCCTTAAGTTTACCCTTTAAATCATGCATTTAATTCTCCAACCTATCAATTCTAGCCTCATGTTTTGTCTTCATGACTTTAATATCTTTCATGATTTTTTGGGACAGCTTCAATAGTTTATCAGTTTTATCAGATGCCAAATTCTCAGTGAAAGAGTCCACAATATCCTTGATCCCCTGTTTCAGGAAATTAATTTCACTAAAAACCCATCAGAAACATTTCTCTTGATTTGTAGACCAATGTTAATATTCCTGATACCTCGTACGTGCTTTAAATGTATAAAGACCTCGTACGCACTTTTAGGACTTAAAAATGTTTAGCAGACCAATGAACTAATAGTCCCAGTACCCCGTACGTGCTTTTTGTAGTAAAGAAAATGTGAAGGAAAAGGGAGGGAGGGAGAGGGAGAGAGGTAGGGAGAGGGAGAGGGAGAGAGAGAGAGAGAGAGAGAGAGAGAGAGAGAGAGAGAGAGAGAGAGAGAGAGAGAGAGAGGCAGTGAGAGGGAGGGAGGGAGATAAAGGTAGAGGGAGGGAGGGTAGAAAAGGGAGAGGGGGAGAGAGAGAGTGGACAAGGGTGTGAGGGAGAGAGAATGGAAGAGAGAGAGAGAGAGAGAGAGAGAGAGAGAGAGAGAGAGAGAGAGAGGAAAAGGGAGAGAGGATTAGCGAGGGAGAGGGGGAGAGAGGGAGAGAGGGAGAGAGAGGGAGAGGGGTAGATAGATAGATAGATAGAGAGAGAGAGAGAGAGAGAGAGAGAGAGAGAGAATAGAACTCCTATTTATTTGACATGAATACAAAATGAGAGAATATTTATTTGACGTAACTGCAAAAATGTAAGAATATTTATTTGAGACTATTAGCTAGAACGTCATCTTGGAAACAACTTTGTCATGTGGCTCTTAGTATTTTGAGAATTGCAGGGGAACAAATTGGATAGAAAAAAATTGCATTACCAAATATTTCCCAAAGCCGAACAACAGGAGGAGTGTGGTTGAGGGATGATGCACAATGGTTTTTGTACACTGATTCAAATGCTAAGAATGTCAAGGAAAGCATAGCCTCTGCTGCTTAAACTATGGACCTTGGGATTATTAGGTCTACTGTTCATCCAAATGGTGACCACTACATGGTAGACCTAATTGCAATACAACAATATAAATTAAGGGAGATAAAGGGGGTAGGGGGAGAGAAAGAGTGGGGAGGGAGAGAAGAAGAGAGAGAGGGATGGGGTATGGAGGAAAGGAGAGAGGGGGAGCATGTTGGTTTGTTATTATTTTAAGCAGTATTGGTACTGCTTTTTATATTGTAATAATGGTTCATCTTTCCACCTTAGGATATTGTATGACCCCTTAGGATGTTATACTTTCCTAAAGGGTCATGTGGTGTAATGTGGGGTCATATAGTGTCCTATAACCCCTTAGGACACCATATGACCCCTTAGGTGTTGTTATGGGTCATGTAATGTGTCCTTAGGGGTCATATTGTGTCCTACCACCCTTTAAGACACCATATGACCCCTTAAGAAACCATATGGTGTCGTTATGGGTCATATGGTGTTCTAATGGGTCATATGGTGTCCTATGACCCCTTAGGTGTCAAATTTTGTAAGCAGTATTGGAACTGCTTTTTATATTGTAATAATGGTTCCTCTTGCCACCTTGGGACACCTGACCATTTAGGATATCATATGCTCCTAAAGGGTCATGTTGTGTTATGTAGGGTCTAGAGAGAGAGAGAGAGTGTGTGTGTGTGAGAGAGAGATGGGGGAGGAAGGGAGGGAGGGAGAGAGGGAAAGGAAAGGGTGGGAGGGAGATGGGGGGAGAGGAAGACATGCCACATGATGTCATTAGGGGTCACGTGGGGTCCTAATTGAGCCACATGTGTTACAACACCAAATGACCCCTTAAGACACCATTTGACCCCTTGAGATATCATACATGTTCCCAAGATGTCATTTAGTGTTATGTGGGGTCCTGAGAGAGAGTGAGAGAGAGAGAGGGAGAGGAATACAATATAGTACAATAAGATATCAAAAGGCAATATATATCAATATACACACATATACATATACATATACATATACATATAATACACATAAAATATCAAAAGGCAATACACATACATACACACATATGTGTGTGTATATATACATAATATATTATATATTATTATATAATATATAATATATTATATATATTATATATATATTATATACATATATATAATATATATACACACATTATATATACATATATATATACATGAAATATCACATTTTACATATTATACATATACATATACGTATGCACACACCCACATTTTAAACACAAGCAACAATGCGTACGTGTTGTTTTAGCTTTAACACTGTGTACGCACTGCTTATTGTAAAGACACCCCGTACGTAGTTTTGTTTTAAAAGTACCTCGTACGCGTTGTTAATAGTACAGGGAACCCATACGTTCTTTTAACTTTCTAGGCTTGCGAATAGGCCTGGATGACAAAGTTGCAGGTTGGAAGTTTGATTTCCCTCCTTTTTGACGTGTTTTGTTTTATCAACTTGGTTTCTCAACTTTGTCATCATCAGGTCTACACGTCATCAAGTGGGTATTTCTAAAATTGCCACCATATTTTCACCCATCTTCTAAACTTTCTAACCATACAAGTTTTTTTAAATTTGAACGGCAATAATATATTATTATTGGATTTATTTTACGAGTGTTTCCATAGTTCTTAGAGACATGTGTGTACCATTTTTTGAATAAGTTTTGATCTACTTATCCAAATTTAAAAAATTATAAATTATTGTAGTGCACTTGATTCTTTACAATTAAAAATAAAATTGTATTTTTGATTGTTTTGGTGCAAGTTATGCTTCGCACATGAATAGGTACCTGATTTTCAGGATGTGTTCGATTGGAAAATTCATACAAAAAATAGTACTCAACAAAAAATTACAAACAAATACACAACTTCTAGTGCTCACTCTTAACTATCTTTCTGCCAAAGGATTTGTCAAAATACTAAATCTAACTATGACTTTTTTGATACACACGTCAAACACTATCTTATGTTTTTTTTTAAAAAACAGGGTCTATTTTTCATCCACAAAGGATTTGACACCCTTAATCTTATCCAATTTTGAAAAAGTATAGTAGTTTGGAAACTAGATTCAGAGTACTATAATATTTCTTCTTTGATTATCTTCATATCTTGAGTGGATGACTTTCAACTTTCACCTCCGAGTTCAGAAAAAAGTGTCCACTTATACCCCCTTTTTGTACACCATCTTTGTGCACTTACCCATGTCATCTAATATAATGATAGATGTCATATTTTAATGTAGATTTAATTTATTTTATATAATATAGTTTTATTTATTTGGCACCAATCACACCATAAAATATGGATGCATAAAATGATATAATTTTTATGACTTTGCAAACTTTTCTTCACTTATTAGAATACTTTAACAAAAGTTTGAAAAATATCAAATTGAAAACAAAATATTCTCTCTAATTTATTAGTTTTTTCTTGCTACACAATATTATTATAAGACCAACATGTGGGCGAATATTTCTTCACTTATGCACCTACATGCCATTATAAAAATAAAAATGTATTTAATTTAATTAGATACGTCAAGACATTTTTTATTGATTAAAACACCATTTGGAATTATTCATAGATACCCTTTCAAGAATAACTTTGTTTTGGCTAACATAATAGACATTTATTCAATTGGTATAGATCGTGTCATAAAACAAGGATATGTATTCTTTGAAGAAGGATATCATTGTTTAGACTTGACAAGTTTTTTTTCACTTAATGCAACATTCTACAAAATATTTGGAAAATGTTCCTTTCAAAAGGAAAATTATCAATATTATTAGAGTTTTCTTAAAATTCAATTGTATTGTGAGACCAAGAAGAACATTACATTCAAACTATATTCAAACATATATCATTTATATAAATAGTTTTATTTTTAAAGAACTTAATTTATGATTGTTCATATTAAAAACTTATCTTTATTTTATTCATTTGTTATACATCATGCTATAAAATAAGGATAAGCATTCCTTGAAGAATGATATCATATTTTATACTTGACAATCTTATTTTCACTTTATGCAATATTGTATCAAATATTTGAAAAATGTTCTATTGAAAAATAAAATTATTTAATTTATTAGAATTTTTTTTAAATTTAGTTTTGTGAGACCAAAAAGAAAAATAAATAGTTCAAATCAATATTTTTAGTATAAACAAAATATTAAAAAACACTTAATTTATCATTATGCATCTTCCTTTTATTGATTTGGTATACATCTTGCCATAAAATAAGGATAAGTATTCCTTGAAGAATGATATAATTTTTAGATTGACAAGATTTTTTCCACTTGATGCAATATTGTACCAAAAATTTATAAAATGTCATTTTGAAAAATAAAAATTATCTTATTTATTAGTTTTCTTAAAACTCAAAATAGTGTGAGACCAACAAGAAAACTAAATTCAAACTAAGTTAAATTGAGATATTCAATACATGCTTTGCATTAAAACAATAATTAATTTTATCATTCTTCATATTAGAAACTCATAAATCATCTTCCTTTTATTCATTTGGAAAACATTGTGATGTAAAATGAGGAAAATAATTGTTTCAAGAATGATATCATTTTTAAGAATTGGACAATCTTTTTTCCACTCAAAAATATCTCTTTGAAAAATAAATTTATCTAATTTATTAAAGTTTTCTTAAATCTTAATTTGACATTGTGAGACCAACATGAAACATAAATTCAAACTAAGTTAAAATTAAAATCTTACGTATAAATAAACCTTAAAAAAAAAAACTTGATTTATCATTGCTTGTATTAAAAAGTCATCTTCGTTTTATTTATTTGTTTTACATGTCATAAAATAAAGAAATATTTTTTAAGGAATTATATATTTTTCAGACTTGGCAAACTTTTTCCCACTTATGTAGTATTGTACACCAAATATTTGAGAGCTATCCCTTTTAAGAAAGAAATTGTCTAATTTATTACACTTTATTTAAAAATCAATAGTTTATGAGACAAAAGAATAATTCAATTAAATTCGAATCAATATCATTAGTATAAATAATATATTTAAAAATAAACTTAATTTATCATTATTAATTTTCTTTTTGTTGAATTGATATACATATTGTAATAAAATTATGATAAATATTCCTTGAAGAATGATATCATTTCTTAGACTGGACAAGCTTTTCTCCACTTATGTAATATTGTATAAAAATTATTGAAATAACCTTTTGAAAAGTGAAAACTATCTAATTTATTAGATTTTTTTTGAAACTAGCAAGAAAAATAAATTCAAAGTTCGTTTAAATGGAGATATTTAGCATAAATAGAACTTTTAAAAAATAAAGTGTCATTGTTCATACTAAAAACTCATATTCTTTTCATTCATTTAGTAAACATCTACCATAAAATAAGGATAAGTATTCTTTGAAAAATGATATTATTATTCTTTGAAAATGACATTATTTTGAAAACTTGACAATACATTTTCCATTTGATGTATTATTGTACCAAATATTTGAAATATGTCTCTTTGAAAAAGAAAGTTAACTAATTCATTAGAGTTTTCTTGAAACTCAAAAGTATTGTAAGACTAGCAAGACAATTAAATTCAAACTAGGTTTAAATTGAGATCTTTAGTATAAATAAAACACTTAAAAATAAGCTTAATTTATCATTATTCATTTTCAAAGATTCATCTTCTTTGTATTCATTTGGTATATATTTGTCATATAATAAGGATAAGTATTCTTTCTAGAATGATATCAATTTTTAGACTTGACAATCATTTCTCCACAATAATGTATAAAATAATTTTTAAAATTCTCTTTAAGAAAAAAATCATCCAATTTATCAAGATTTTCTTAAAACTCAATAGTATTGTGTGACTAACAACAAAAACAAATTCAAACCAATATCTTTAGTGTAAATAGGACATTAAAAAATAAATATAATTTATCATTATTTGTCTTCCTTTTCTTGATTTGGTATACATCTTCTCATAAAACAAAGATAAAGGTCACTTGATGCAATATTGTACCAATTAAAAATGTACCTTTCAAAAACAAAAATTGTCTAATTTACTAGAGTTTTTTTCAAAACTTGATATTATTTGTTTTCCAAAAGGGATAATTTTTTTATTAAACTTAGAAAGACTTATGAAAGAAGGACTTATGCCCAACAAAAAAATTACATAGAGTTTTTCTCCACAATTAATGTACAAACCAATGCAACTTACACCAATGAGATCTCTCTAAAGAAAGTAAAGGAGAAAAACCACATGGAGAAAAACTATCTCCAAAAGCGAGAGGTGCAAAGAAATGACAAGGTACTACATGTGACTAAGATGAAGGAATCCAAGTGTCCCCCCAAGTATAGAATCAATCACATAAGTACAATCAACATCCCCCCCGTAGGAGAGAAAAAAAGACACAATGTATCCCCCCCAATAAGTGAGAAGCTCCAATGCTAAAAATGATGGCTCAAGGATGAATGTTGATGAAGATCGAAGAGTGGAAAACTATGTGTCTCCCCTTAGGAAGAAACAAATTAAGTGGCCAAGGAACAAGTAACTCCATGAAAGGAGATGGAAGGAAAAATATCATGATGTGTGTCAAGGAAGATTTCTCAACCATCCAACTATCTGAATTATGATATGCACAATCAACTGAATAAAATCCAAACTATTGTGAACATACTTGATGAGTAACCTTTGAAGGAATTGAAAATAGAATGACAAGGATGCTCAAATTGCCATCAAGGAGGAATGAAATATATTTAGTTATGTCCCCAATGTCAGGAGTGTGTGATGTATCAAACAATTGTGCAATATCTGGCAAGTATTCATCCTGCTCTATTGAAACTAGAAGGGAATAATCAACCTGGTCAACTTAATTGATCTCTAAAGAAGAAGGGTGTGGAGGAGGATCAAAGCAAGTCTTAGGAACCAATATGAATTATTGAAGCACACATAGGTTCAATTAACCAAACCTCTCCTCAAATTTTTGATTTATTCTTGATGCATGAGAGATAGCATCAGATGCATGCTCAATGGTAGAAAAATGAAAGAACTCCTACAACTATGTTGCACGATCAACATTGCCAACTACAACAAGGTCTCTATGATGTAGATATTTGATGAGCATTGAATCAAGGGTGAACTAAACTATCTTTCCTATCCCACTATGCGTAGTATGGTAGATGGAAATAAGATTGGAAGATAATCCAGGGACACAAAGAACATTATTGAACATGTGCCACCATCAACCTCTTGATAGAACCACTCCAATTAACACTCATGTAAGTGTTATTATACATCAAAATATGTGGAAATGAATCATGCTTAAAAGAAGATAACATACCATCTAATGATGCCATATGATGTAAATCTCTTGAATCAATAAGCCATTTGGAGGACTAAGAATGTGTTGATGTAAAGAGAGCATGGCCTTTCATCTTGTCTTCACCACATGTCATAGATGACCTAGAATGTCCAAGTCTTGCTCATCTTATCTTTAATTGGTGCATTTGGAACACTTAGGGTTGTCCTTTTTAAATAAAGACCAAATATGAATCATGTGCATGAGACTCTAAAGCTAGACGAGTAGATTGTGTGTCTTTATTCATCTACTTCTTCTTCTTCATCTTCTTTGATCTCCCTATAGATGTAGGAGTCTAAGAAACCAAGTCTTGAGATTGGAAAATAGAAACTGAATCAAGTTGTGATAGGTGAGCCTAATCCTGCATCAAGTACTCACAAAACACCTCAAATGAAGTCATAGTGAATGGTGGTACCCAAAGCTTTCATGGTGGAATTGAATGATGAAGCAAAGAATTGAAATTGGCCTCGAAGCTTGGATAGAATCAAGAAGATGCACTCCTTCTTAGTCTTCTACTTGCTACAACTTTGTAACTGTCATCTGATGGATTTGAACTTCTCTAAAAAAAACCCTCAATGAAAGGAAATGAATCAAGTGTCAATGATGTCAAAGATCTGTCTCAAGATGAAGTTCATGAAACTTATTAATACCCCCCAGAATTTTCTCAATTTTGAGTTGGACATAGCCCTAGCAATGGTGTAGGAATCAATTTGAAACTGGAGATTGTCTGAAACATGTAGGCCAATCAAACCCATAGCTTGATCCATCTTATCCTTACACTAAATGATTTCAAACTCATGAGTCAAAGTGGGTTGGGATTCATCTAAACAAGAACATAAACCCCTAGACCAAAACAATCTAATCATTGTAGTCTTTTAGCTATGATAGTTATGAGTTGCGATTTTCTCAATAGAGAGATCCACTAATAGGCTAGGGTTAGAAAAATATAAGAATTTTAAAGATGGTGATTCTACCCCCCCAACAACAAGACAAATGAACCCTTTTGCATTTTTATAAGCTAAGAAATCATAAAATTTAGAAATGATAAAAACTAAGATCACTGAATATTTTGGAAAAATTGATTGTAGTTTTGGATACAGGACTTCCAGAGATTTTTGATGATATGCAGAAGTAAAAAAAAGGAGTCCATCTACTCAATTTATGGCCCTGAAAATGAAAAATTGAAGTCTAAGTTTGGAGTCTTGGTACAAAAAAATGATGCAAGATCTAACCAAACCACCTATAGAATCATATTGGTGCTAAAATTAGCATTTTAAAAATACTATATTTGCCCAATTTTGACTTCATATGACAAAGTTCTGGGTAAAAAACCAACTACATGTCAATTAAGGTTTAAATGGCTTGAAGGGTTCCCCAAAATGGAAAATTTCTTAAAATACTTTTCGAAAATAGAAGTTTTTTGAAATAGAAACTTTCAAAAAATGGAAAAAATTTTAAAAATATAAATTTTCCAAAAAAAGAAACTTTCCAAAAACATAAACTTTTTGAAAACATAAACTTGCCAATAATGGAACCTTTTCTAAAATGGAAAATTTCCAAAAATGGAAACTTTCTAAAAGTTTTGCAAAGAATCCCTTGATCTCCAATTTAAACAAATTGATAGGCAATTTTAGGGTTCTAAGGGTTCTTGAGTGTAGTGGCGACCTTTGTTTTTCTCCAAATTGCCCAGATTTTTTAGTTACCCCCAAATTTTGTATCAATTTTTGTGCCCTTAGCTAATTTGACTCGATTTTTGAACTGCTCCAATTTTGATGAAGTGATAATCCATTGTAGGGATTTTCAATGTTGTGAAGGCAATGCCAACCTTTGTTTGAGCCCAAAATGCACAAAAAAAACACCTTGGGAGATCCTTCAAGCATTTAGACAAGAAATTGATAGAAAATCTCTGATACCATGTAGAAGTTGATGATCAATCACAAGAGCCAAGAAAAGAGATCAAGCAAAGATTGTATGCTCTATAACAACTAGAGAATTCTAAATTATTGCACAAACAATTATTGGAGATACAATATTGGAGGTACAATTACATTGAATGAATGAATTCTTATAAAGGATGATTGAAACCCTAGTTCCAAAACCTAATGCTAAAATTAAGAGTTAAAAAAAAACAAAGTAGAAGCTAAATTAAGCTTAACTACATCTAGAACTAATGTTAGAAAAGGACCTAAGTTTAGCTTAAGAGAAAAAGAAATTAAAGGATCTAATTAATAAATAATTGGATAATTGTCCTAGAATTACTCCAACAATTATTTCTTATTTTCTTACACACATTCTTATAACTTTATTTCCAACCTATTCATATTCACTTGTATTTCAATATATTCAACTAGATTATGCACTTATCGATTTATCCATGCAATCATGCTCATATATTCATTATTGTTGGTGTAATTATTTATTCATGTTGGATATAATTACACTTTACTTAATTTTACTTAGGTACATGCATATCATAGTAATTTGCATATGAGACACTTAGGGAGATGTGCTACATTGGGAGTGTGTGTAGGAGAATATCCACCTTTTATGGTGTGATCTTGTTATTACTTTATCATTTCCACTTATTATGGAGTGATAATTCCACCTTCCGTAGGTGATCCATCTCATGTGGAATATTTTACTATTTCTCCTACCTACCCATTCTTCTTATTGAGCCACATGTCATCATTGTGTGCTCTCTTGTCTCTTAGCCTTGCCTTTATAAGGAGGCTCATCTACATTGTATGTAATGATTGATGATCCAGTTGATTAGTATTTGCACTTGATAGAATACAGTTTATTCCTATCATCTATTATGTCTCTCTATTGTACTTTTCCTTGAGCTCTTGATCTTGGCAAAATCTCATATGGTATCAGAGCCTATAAAGCTTCATTAAGTAGTCATTTTTGGAGAGCTTTTGGAAGTTTCTATATTCAGATCTAGGGAGCTACTAATTTTGGAGGCATCCTATGGAGATTTGGACCTCACGGTTGTGTCCAGGTGGCCATTTCCATAGAAATCAAGTATAAATTTGCCTATTTTTGGTGGAGGTGCATTTTTGAGCCTTCGAAGAAATTTTTTGCCCAATTAGACACAACTCTGTAGGGTTTGTGGGACATCGCCCTTATTTCTCCCACCATCCTATCCTTCCATTAGCAGTTCTTTCTTCAGCCACTTGCAGCGCATCACTGGCATTTCTGAGCACCACCACTCCTCCCTCAGGTGGACGCCTTGCTTCCTGTCCATCGCTCTACATGACTGATGCCTCCTTTGTAGGCTTCCAACCTCACTACCACCACTACCGTTGGAGTTCTCCCACCCATCCGGGATCCTCTGCTCATGCATTGCATGTATTGGTGGATCTTTGTTTTCATACGATGGGCTTTTCCATTAGCCACATCTACCTGCACCACACTCTTGGATTGGCCTTATCGCACCTTATATATTGGCATATCAGATTGTTTGGTAGTGCTCTCCACATTTGGCCTGACTCCACATTGAATGGTGGTATTACTCTTTTGGGACAGATAAAGGAAAGGGACAAGCTCTTTATGCTACTAAAAGTCATGATTCAGGGAGAAGGCTTCTAGATTCAGGGGCTTCTCATCATATGGCATCTTCACAGTCTATGTTCTCTTCATTTGAGCCTTACAACATGCCGCAAATTTTGATGGGCAATCATACATACATGGATGTGATTGGGAAAGGATCTATTTCCATTGGGGATAACTCCTTCAATGATGTGTTGTGTGTACCCCATTTGACAAACAATCTTCTTTCCATCTTTCAAATCACACATGGGGCAACTAAGAAAACTATGGAGTTCACACCTGATTCAATTATCATTAGAGACTTGGAGACTAGAGCTATCATTGTGACTTGGGTGGTTGATCATGCATCTCGATTGTACTATTTTTCACATTTTGGTCCTATTGATGAGATCGATTCTTCCTATGTAGATGATTCAAATTTTGAGGAGAACTTTGGGTACTTGAACTTGGGTGTTCTCACATGTGACCCTGTTCTTGAGCCTTGCATTTCATCTCCTCCTATTGATATCACATCACCTATTGTACCTGATGATGCAGATAGTGCGACAATTTTGTCTTCTTGTGATTCAGTGCAGCGAGATATTTCTTGTCTTCCAGCTTCAGTTGATTGGGATGACTACATGACAGATTGTAGGTTTCTTTGTGGAGTCCTACATTGCAGATTTGGGAGACATCTTTGATGACATTCATCTTCTCTTTGATGAAGATGATTCTTCTTCGATTGTTGCAAGGGAACACTCTGACCCTCTTGTGCATTCTCTACATGATCCTTCTTTAGAGGTTGACATGATTGTGGATACTTTTGTACATCGGTTGGAGGAGGTCTCTTTATCCTTAGAGGAGACATGTGAGTGTTTGGATATTGTTCTACATTCATCTCCACTAGATCTTGGAGTGCCTTTTTTAGCAGTATGGAGCAGTTCACCACCTTTGGAAGGGGTAACTTTTAGCATCGACATGGGGACACTTGAGCACTTTTTAGAGAATTCATTCATTATGAGGTTTTTTTCCTACATCTTCCCTTCATGATTGGGGAGACTTCATGGATACACCTTTGGTTTTGTTTCTTCCCAAGGGGAGAAATGTTGTTCGACATTCGTGGAGTAGTTTCTTCATTCAGTTTCAAGCTTCTACCATTGGTGCAGATTCTACATTGAGGGGGGGATACCTAATCTCTCCTCTTCTCTCATATGAGGGGGACATTTTCCTCGCATGGGGTTTTGTTGTTCTCATACTTCTTTGAGAGTTATTTGTATATTGTTTTCATCTCTCTTTTGGGGGAGGTTTTTTTCCCATTGGGTTTTTCTCTCTTTCCCCGCTTTATGAGAGATTGAATTGGTTTGTGTGCATTCACATTTTTACATGGGTACCTAACATGGCTTAGTATCCAAGACCCATCTTGCATTGCTTAGTTGCATTGTAGACTTAAGTGCATTTCCCTAAGCTGCACTTAAGGGGGGGTGTTGGTGTAATTATGTATTCATGTTGGATATAATTGCACTTTACTTAAGTTTATTTAGGTACATGCATATCATAGTAGTTTGCATATGAGACACTTAGGGAGATGCGCTACATTGGGAGTGTATATATAGTACAATTTCCACCTTTTATGGTGTGATCTTTTTATTACTTTATCATTTCCACTTATTGTGGAGTGATAATTCCACCTTTGGTGGGTGATCCACCTCATGTGGAATATTGTACTATTTCTCCTACCTACCCCTACCTACCCTTGCATCTCATTGAGCCACATGTCATCATTGTGTTCTCTCTTGTCTCTTAGCCTTGCCTTTATAAGCAGACTCATCTACATTGTATGTAATGATTGATGATCTAGTTGATCAGTATTTGCATTTGATAGAATACAATTTATTCCTATCATCTATTTTGTCTCTCTATTGTACTTTTCATTGAGCTCTTGATCTTGGCAAAATCTCACAATTATACGTATTAGTTTTACCATTTCCATGTCCTAGGTCATTTCCACAAGTGTAGATCAATTTCACACCCCTAGATTTGACCTCTTTGACTTCAAAATTTAAATTAAAAAATTGTCCAACTCTTGATAATTCATTTCCCACCTAGAGCTCACTAAGCACAACTTTGTTTTATTCATTGCTTCATTTGTATATTTGAAGGTAATCAATTACAGTCATTTGATAATCCTCTTGTTTGAGCTCATCCAATTATTCATTGTAAAAAGATTCTACATTTACACCACACCACTCTAAAATATCTCAACGATTGAATCTAAAAAATTTTATCATTAGTTTTAGTATAAAGATACCTCATTTTAGGATCTAGCTTATAAGAGATTCTTTTAGGTAGCTATTTGCGAAACATACACATTTGTAATCATAAATAATTCTACTTTGGATAGCAAGGCAACAAATAGTGAATTTGGATTGGCATAGATTAAATGATACCTTTATTTACTGACAGTATAGAAGAGGAGAATAAACTAAATATAAAAAGTAATCTAAATATTAGACTATTATAGATGGATAATATGTAAAATATTTATAATTATAAGGCATTTTGTTTATAAGTCTTATTGCTATTATAGACTTAGAAATTTTCTTAATCTAGTAAGTCAAAGTGTAAATGTTTTATATTATTGTTTGGTTAATAGTTCACATGATACATAAAAAAATAAAATGGCTATTTGCAACAAAATATATCCACAAAATGATATTTTCACTCAATTCTTTCATTATGTTTTTTTTGAACAATCAATAACTAATATTTTACAGTTTACTTTTGTACAACATTTTAATTCTAAATATTTGACACTTATTACAAATCAATTAAACTTATTTCAAAATTTTGAACATACAATAAAATAATGCACAGTACCTTTCTTCACTAATTAATAAATACTATTTCTTGTAAGATGTACATAAGAAATATTCTAAAAACATGACAACGCATGTATTTCAAAAAACTAATTAAGATGCAATTGCAGCCAATGTTTAAAATAAGCACACACAAAGGAACCACTCACTTCACAAATTTATTCACAATACATGATTTCATAAACTCCATTGATTCAAATCTAGATTATACAAGTGTTCAAAGAATAATCTTGCAGCATAATTAAGTGAGATGAAGATTAAACAAATTTGTTCAAGTTAAATTGACTTAAACTTTGTACCCACACATTTTGATTAAACATCAAACATATTTACATCGTATAAAAATAGCCAAAACGTAACAGCAGCAGTAGAATTCTTGAAGTGGAGAGTTCTATCGGATCAGTCTGGAGATCTAAATAAGGAGAAAGATTTCAAAAAGTATGCCACTCTTAATGGCTTCCTCCTAGCTGAAAAAACAAATGTCCCTTCCCTCCCAAGTGGAGGATCTCAGATAGACATGCCGAGTGCTAGTGACAGCGGTGGCCGCAGTGGAACGGGATGTGCTAGGGGTTGTGCAGGTGGTCGTGGGCGTAGAAGGGGTCGAGGCCATGCTTCAAGGGCCTAATTCATGCTGCTGGTTTTTTCAAAAAACAGAGAGATATGAATCCCTTTTCTTTTTTGTCATTAAGCTCTGTATAGACAAAAACTTGCTAATCTGCAGAGACTGTTTGAAGTTTTTTTTAGTTTGCTCATGGTGGTCAATACTGTTTCGTTTTTTGGTGGTTTAACCACTATCCTGATCAGCAAGGATCCTTTTTTATTTTATTTTGTTAAAAGCAACTTTTATTAATATAAAATTTTTGCCTCTTTATCGATTAAAAAAAGAATAGCCAAAACGTAACATAAAATAATCAATGTGATATATTTCTATCACATTGCCAAACAAGACAGCTCTTCGGTACTAATAGAGAAAACTCAAGACTAATGGCTAGGTAATATCTGGCAATTTGTAGTAGCGACAGATCTTTAATGCAGTTGAAATGATGTTTTTATTTATTTTCATTATCATAAAGGCTAAATTATGATGGCACCCACCCAGCTGCAAGCACCCAAACACTCACAAATATTGAAAAGGTGTGGGCATTTTAATTACCAATAGCACTCATAAAACACTCACATGGTCAAACACACATATCTTATCAAATTCATATAATGACCATATACAAGAACATACATAAACAAAGAGTGCAAACAGATTTAATGAGCAACATTTGATTATTTCAAATCTGAAAATTAGACATTTACAATCATTACACGACATTCAGGGAAATCTGAGCCAAAATCTACATTCCTTTGTTTTCCCTTTGATCTCACATGTTCACCCTACTCTCTCCTCTGTATACTGGTAACCCTTCTCTGCTCTCTTTTTCCCCTTTTCTTCTTCTCTGTCTTCGTTGCTGCTCTATTCTTGTCTTCTCTCTTTCCCCTTCTCTTCTTACTTGTCTTCCACACTGCTACTCTGTTCTTGTTTTTAAAACCAAAATCCCCCAAAAATAATTTCTAGAAACTTCCCCAACATCACGCCTAAATTGCTGTAACGTCCAAAAACTCTTCATAAATGCTTGTCATTTTAATTTTTTTTTCAGTTTAAAACTTCCGCTTAGGCTTCTGCATTAACATTTTCCAGTTGTTGCTCATCTATTAACCTGTACAAGGGTTCTTGCAGCTCAAAAGAAACAGAAAGAAATTCAGATTTAAAAAAAAATACAACTCATACTGTACGATGGTGGTTGAGGTCAACAAAATAAAACAAAACAAAAGCCTCCATTATGATGCTCCTGCATCAATTTAAAGGCTATGTGCTTGTATCTGAATATAGGTCTAAAAGATTTGAATAAATTTTTCAGGCAACATCATATAGAATGAACCATCTTTTAAAGCTATTCCAAACTATTCAAACAAATTCAGAAATAGATTATCTTCAAATCCTTGTTCATAATTTATTCTCTCTAGATATGAGTATTCATATTTGTTACAACATTTGGATCGATCTCATCTTTTTGATGTTGAAGAATGATGAGTATCGAGGAGAAAAGGGAAAAAAAGTTCTTAAAATTCTGCAAAAATAGAGAGGAAGTTCCATGGATAATATTTACACATTTTTCGACACATATAAACATATGCATGCACATGACTTGGAACATCTTACTTGTTTAATGAATTACAATATGAATTTTGCAGCTTGTAAAAGATGATAAACTTTAGCTAACATAGAAAACCAAAAGTACTTGATGGAACTCAAAACATCTAAAATGTAGAACTTCGACTATCTGATGCTGATAATAGACTTGAATTGGTATTGCGTAAGAGGTCTGATATAGTAGATGTTAAATTGGAAGAGGCTTCATTTCCCACCAAATACGTCTTGATGTTCTCCAAGGCCCTGGCTACATCTCTCATGGAGGGTCGTTCTCTTGGCGATTCATTGGTGCATAGCAAACCAACATGAATGAATGAAAGAAGAAATCCATTTTCTTCCATGCTTGAATTCATATCCCTCAGCAACCTACTATCAGCAATCTCTGCCACTCTATCAGGAAAAGCTGACCTCACCCACTTTTGCAAGCTCAGGTCTCCCACAAACATGTCATCACTTGGCCTCTTCTTTGTAACCATCTCTAATATCAGAATTCCATAACTGTAAACATCTCCCTTTATAGAAACACTCCCGCCCAATCCATACTCTGCAACCAATTTTGTTCACGAAATTCTTAAAAAACTACTAAGGAAAAGGTTAATGCCAATGCAAACATAATTAAAAAACCATTACCTGGAGCAATATAGCCAATAGATCCCTTGAGGGCAAATGTTGCTGTACTCAATGAATCTGTGGAATTTGGAGTGGTAATTAAACGGGATATACCAAAATCAGTCACAAAGGCTGTCATATTGGCATCCAGGAGCACATTGCTAGGTTTCAAATCACAGTGAACAATTTGCATTGGACAATCATGATGTAAATATTCCATGCCATGGGCTACATCTATAGAAATGCTCAAACACACACTCAATCCCAATTCAAAAAAGTCCTGATCATCTCTGTCAGAATACAAATGCTTTTCCAAGCTCCCATTTGATGCATATTGAAGAACCAAACCTTTCAAGCTAGGGTAGTAGAAAGCACTTATGATTCTGATGAGGTTGCGGTGCCTGATCCTACCTAACACTCTGCATTCTGTGTTAAAGCTCTTATGAGATTCCTCATTGTGTAAATTAAGAGCCTTGATGGCAACTATCTTACCATCCCTCAAAATGCCTTTATAGACTGATCCAAAGTTACCCACTCCAAGCAAGTTTGACTCCTCAAATCCAGATGTTGCAGTTACAAGATCTTGATAAGAAAATTTTGGATAGCCGAGCCTTTGAAAAAAAGAGTTTGAGGGATGCAATAGTTTTCTTGAAAGTTTATGCCTCCATAGCATTCCTATAATGAAAGAGACTAATAATAAAGCAATGGTTCCAACAACTGATAAGACAATTTTTATCAGGAGTGAATGCTTTTCCCGGCTCTGCTTTGGGCATGGAGGTAATGAATAATTACTTGGGCCACAGAGGCCAAGGTTTCCCTCAAACAATGTTATAACAGTTCTGTTCGGAAACAGCCCTCCTTCTGGAATTTGACCTGACAATTTATTGAAAGAAACATTCATGTAGTTAAGTACTTTTAGTCTTCCAAGAGACATTGGTATTGAACCTGACAAAAAGTTGGCAGAAAGATCCATTTCTTGGAGATTTTGTAATTTGGATAGTGAATCTGGTATTGGACCATCAAAGGCATTGTGGGACAGATTTAGATGCTCTAGTTCAGTGCAATCTCCTAGAGCATTTGGAATCACTCCATTAAGTCGATTTCCAGAGATATCAATGGCTTGAGCCTTTACAATTTTACTCATCTCCTGTGGCAAGAACCCTTCAAGAGAATTCCACGAAAGATTGAGATAGAATTGTAGGTTTTGAAGGCTGACAATGACTTCACGAGGTATGCTTCCCCGCAGCTTATTGTAAGAGAAATCAAGGAGCTCCAAATTCCGACATCCATTTAAACTAACAGGGATCTCACCCGATAAGTTGTTGTGCTGAAGATGAAGACGCCTAAGCTGTTGGGGGCTACAAAGGGACTCTGGTATTTTTCCAGCTAGTTGGTTTTTACTAAGATCCAAGAGTCCGAGATGTTGCATTTGACCTATCTCACTTGGAATTCTTCCATCTAATTTGTTCCCATTCAGATACAATCTTTCCAAGAAGCGGAAGTTTTTAATTGCAGGTGGAATATTGCCACTGAAAAGATTACTGCCTAAATCTAAGAAGGTTAAATTTGTCAGATTGGCTATTTGCTGAGGTATGGTTCCACTAATCATGTTGTGGGATAAATTCAGGCGAGAGAGATTGGAAGACAGTTGGCCGATGGATGGAGGTAATATACCAGTGAAATGATTGTCTGACACATCTATTAATTCCAAGTGGGAACAGTTTGTGAGAGCATTCAGAAAGTCCAATGTGCTTCTCCTGGTACTAACAAGTTGATTCTGGCTTAGATAAAGCACGGTAAGGAGGCTCAACTTACCAAGTTCCATTGGCACTATTCCATCGAGCCGGTTTTGAGTTACTGTAAGTGTGTCGAGTCTGGAACAATTTCCAATTGAATTTGGTATGTTTCCACTAAGCTGATTTGCCCATAAACTGAGGTATGTCAAATTGGAAAGCTTGTTACCAATGTCCCATGGAATATGCCCACTTAGCTGGTTTTGATATAAAATTAATTCGTTCAATTTTGAGAGATTTGTTAAAGAGGAAGGAATACTGCCTGATAGGTGATTTTCACTCATGTGTAGCTCATGTAGGTGAGTGAGCATGCCCAGTTCAGGAGGAATAGTACCTGTGAGATCATTATCCTCCAAATACAAAAGAACTAAAGAAGACATATTTTTGAAAGAACGGGGAATTTTACCGGTGAGACTGTTTCCTCCCAAGTAAAGGTTCTTCAAAGCTGTGAGGCTACTCAGCCCGGGCGGAATGCTGCCTTGCAGTTGGTTATAGGAGAGCGCCAAGTCATACAAACTGCGGCAGGCGGACAGAGTAGGCGGAATGGTTCCATGCAATTGATTGCGGTGGAGCCAGAGTAGCTGCAGACGGGGAAGTTCACCGAGTTGAGGTGGAATGGTGCCTGACAGCTGATTCCTATAAAGAGAAAGGTCCTTTAGTTGAAGCAGGGCTCCCAATTCAGGGGGAATGGTACCTGTGAGATCATTCTCTTCCAAATACAGTTCAACTAAAGCGGACAGATTTGCTAGAGAGCGAGGAATGGTACCTGTGAGATTGTTTGATCCCAGGTAAAGGTTTTTCAAGCTTGTGAGGCGATTCAACTCGGGTGGAATGCTGCCTTGCAGTTGGTTATAGGAGAGCGCCAAGTTATACAAACTGCGGCAAGCGGAGAGAGAGGGCGGAATGGTTCCTTGCAATTGATTGCGGTAGAGCCAGAGTAGCTGCAGATGGGGAAGTTGGCCGAGTTGAGGTGGTATGGTACCAGTGAGGGCATTGTTGGAGAGATCAAGGGATCGAAGAAAAGAGATATTCGCCAGTAGAGGAGAGATGATGCCATGTAAGTTCATGCTGGATAAATTGAGGGCGACGACAAAGTGAGAAGAGAGATTGCAGGTAACGCCAGTCCAATTGCAGAGGGGGCGATGGGAAGTCCAGTCGGTCAGGGAAATGTTATTGTTGTTCGAAATGGCCGTTTTGAATTGCAAGAGCAAATATTGTTGTTGTTGTTGTGAGTTATCATTGAGAGAATGAGGAAGAGCAGAGATTGAAATGATGGAAAGCATTAAACAGAAGAACAAGAGAGGAGCCATGGTAGAGCAAACTAGAGCAGAGCAGAGCAAAACAGGACAAGAGCAGCACAAACGCACAAGGCAGTCTATAAAGTTGTACAACTCCACGTTAGTCGAATTTTAAAATTAAGGCAATACATAAATTAGGTCTGTAAGATGAGAAACAAGTTAATTAATTAAGCACACGGTGTTTTACAATTGCAGGCTCGTTGATTTTTAAAAAGTTATTTCCTTGTTAGAGTTTAATTTCCTGGTGATATTATGGTGGATGCATATTAGTTATTACTGCTCTTTTAACATCATGGGGATAGTATTTTCTAATATCTTGGCTGTGTGAGGCATTATATAAAATTGACATTGAAAGAAAAATGAGATAATAATAAATTGGACTTTAACGTAAGAAGTATAGGTAGGTGTATATTCTTCAATATTTAATGGTGTGGTTAAAAGAAAGATATATCATAGCAAAGTCAAAAAGACGAGTCTTGTTACATCTATTAAATAAATTTATTTTAATGTTAGTTTTATTTTATATTGTATAATTATATTAGGTGAAGAATTTTTTTATATTATTTAATTTTTTAGAGTATACATATTATTGTTTAATAATATTAAAGGAGTGAATTGTTTTAAGAATTTATATACCACAATTTCTTTTTATTTATGTATATTTTTTGAAATTATTTATTGTTGGAATATCGTTATCATATAACAATCATAATGAACAATCAACAAATAATGATATGCAAAAAGGGAAAACATTAAGATGGACAAAGAAAAAGTGAGCTTGTTTTTTTTTGCTTTTTTTTAAAATTTTTTTAAAGCAATATTTCACTTGTTTTTTCTTTTAATCTAAATTGAACTTTCTTGTTAATGGTATAATACCATTGGTTTGTAAGAAAACTCTAATCAATTGAAAAAAAAATTTACTTTTTCAAATGGACATTCCTAAAAAAAATCAATACAATGTGACATCAAGTGAAGAAAATCTTACCAAGTCAAAAAAATGATGTTATTTTTCAAGTTTATAAAACGATGTGTATTGAAAAATAAATTAAAATTTGCTACATCAAACAAGATAAATTTATTCTTCAAGTAGACAACTATCAACTATATGAGGTAGCATTGTGCTCAAGAAGAAAAGTCTTGTCATGTCTACTGAATAAATCTCATTTTCAAATTGACATTTCATATGGTGTGTAGTTGCATTAAGAAATTTTACCACATCATTGATCTTACAATATTATGGAGCTACAAGAAAACTCTAATAAATTGGAGAGAAGAAATTTATTTCATGAAAAGGATATTTTTCAAATTTTTGGTATAATGTTACATCAAGTGAAGAAAAACTTTCCTAGTCTAAAAAATGTTATTATTATTCAAGTGATCCTTCTCTATATACATAATGTGATGTGTATCAAATGAATGAAAGTCTAATACATCAAACAAATCAAATTTACTCTTCAAAGGGACATTTATCAACCATATTGAGTGGTGATGTGTTTTCGAAGAAAAGTCTTGACATGCCCATTCATTAAAATTTATTTTTAACTATATGAGGTAGCATTGTGCTCAAGAAGAAAAGTCTTGTCTTGTCATGTCTACTGAATAAATCTCATTTTCAAATTGACATTTCATATGATGTGTAGTTGCATTAAGAAATTTTACCACATCGTTGATCTTACAATATTATGGAGCTACAAGAAAACTCTAATAAATTGGAGAGACGAAATTTATTTCATGAAAAAGATATTTTTCAAATTTTTGGTATAATGTTACATCAAGTGAAGAAAAACTTTCCTAGTCTAAAATTTTTTATTATTATTCAAGTGATCCTTATCTATATACATAATGTGATGTGTATCAAATGAATGAAAGTCTCATATATCAAACAAATCAAATTTACTCTTCAAAGGGACATTTATCAACCATATTGAGTGGTATTGTGTTTTAGAAGAAAAGTCTTGACATGCCCATTCATTAATTTTTTGTTTATTTTTTTTATTTTTTTATTTTTTATTTTTTATTTTTTATATGGTGTGTAGTCACATTAAAAATTTACAATATCAGTAATCTTACAATACTATTGAGTTACACGAAAAAATAATAAATTAATATTTAATTCATTTTTTCAAAGTTAAAGTTTTCAAAATTTTGGTATGATGTCAAATTCAATGAAAAAAAGTCAATCAAGTCTATATAATGATATTAATGTTCAAGCAATACTTATCCATATTTACCAATTGAATGAAAAATTTATAGCATCGAGAAAATAGATTTAATCTTCAAAGAGATATCTATCAAAATAATGTGTGACAATGTAATGAAGAAGAAAGGTTTGTTGGAGTAATTAAGAAATTCAATCTAATTATTTAATTAATTAGGTTCTTTAATTACTTTGTTCACTTTAGCTTAAGCTAAACTGAAGCTAAACTGGGAAGCTTGAGAAATGGGATAAGGTTGAAGAAATGCTGAATGAACTTAATGAAAATATGTCACAGAGGAACGAGAGTAAGGATGTGATGGAACTTAAGGAAAGTCGGGAGAGCCTTAGGATAAAAATTGAGGATATGTTTTCTCTAAGCTAGGATAAGGCCTTAAGGAACTTGACTTCATTTCATTGAAGGCTACTCAAGAGGAAATTGACCATAGGAAAGTGAAGTGGAAGAGGCATGCAATGTCTCCCTCTGCTACAATGGAACCCCCTACCTCGATGGTCAATGATACTCTGAATTCTGGTACTCCAACTTCTGTTAAGGATTCTAACAAAATAAGTCTATTTTTCTAAGAAAGTCATTGGACTTTGTAAAGATTGGCAAGAGGGTAACACCTCTACCTAGTATATCATCCCTTTGTGTCTTTGGTGGGTGGCTAGTTGGCTTTTTGTTCATTGGTTTTGTCTTTGGCCTGTGTCTGGTCTTTAGGTGGTTCTATGTTATTTTTGTGGTTTTTTTTGTCTTTGGCTAGGTGTGCATTCCTCATGTGCCCTAGGTGTTTCTATTTAGCGGTTATGTAAAGGTACATGCCTATCCATTTTTTTATTAATCAAAACTTAGGTGTTTTTTAAATTTTTTTTAAGATTAGGCTAATAATATATTAAGTTCACTTTGTTGAGCTAATATTTAGTTGAGCTTTATTTAGCTCCTTCATACTTTTTTAAGTTTCCTTATTTTAGATTAGGTTTCTCTTGCTTTTTATAAAATAAATTTATTCATTCATTGTAATCTATCCAATTCCATTATAAATTAATCTAATTATTAGATTTGTCTTTGGATCAATCCCTCTCAAGGTTGCATAACATCAATCTATTGGCAATTGACACTCATCCGGGTTCTAGGTGTTGTCATTGATGGAAACACACTTCATGGAAGATCCGGTAATCAAGGTAACTGGCATTCAGGGAATCGACAGGCATGTAACTGGCAAACTTGGAACTGGTATTCTAAGGTCGACGTAGGAGATTGATCCGACAAACATGGAAGCGTCAATGATCATATAGTTTTATGTTTATATGTTATCTGGGCCGACATGTCTCTTATCTTTTAGGATATGATTGTAAGCCGACATAAGGCATTTATGTTTATACATGTAAATGGGTATAAAAGTCAGTCTAGTTAGGTCATTTTGAATATATAGATGTGATGTTATGCGAGTGAGAACTTGATCAACAGAATGCGAATGTAAAGATCTGTATTCAGTCTTGGTTATTTGTCTAGAGGATTGGAAAGTGATCTAAGTTACTGGTAAGGGAGGTTATAGTATAAACTGATACAAACAGTGCATAAACTGGAACTCATCCAACATGTCAGATGCACATTCAAAGTTCAGATTTTGTTTGTAATTCAATATTTCATATCTGTAGTCAATGAGGCTCCTTTGTACTAAGCAGTGTGCTCTAGGTAGTGTGCCTTCCTGCATATGCATGTGCAAGCCCCTCTTGTAATATTTATTCATTTGGCCAGTGGTAGATATTGTGGGTCACCAATCCCATCGTGGTTTTTCCTCTTTGAGGTTTTCCACATATAAATCTCTCTATTATGGTGTTGATTTATGTGGTTACATTGCTATTACTTGTTGTTACTTTCTTTTATGCATACCGGTTAATAAGTGGATTTGATAATAAGGCTAAAAATATTCTAACCAGTAGAACACTGATTGACGCCCCCCTCTCAATGTTCTTGGATCCCAACAATTGGTATCAGAGATTGGTTCCTCGGAATAAGTCTAATAGTTTGAGGAAGATCTTGAATCCGGAATCCATGGAGATAAGTATAGAGAAGGAACTTGAAGTAGCACTTGAAGACTATGATGCTGAAAGGTTGAAGAACTTGAAGTTGGAAGATGAGTTGAATTCTGCAAAGGAGTTCATCCTTACCCTGAAGGAGAGGTTATCATTTTCTCAAGCCAAAAGGAAGGAACTCTTACAAAGTCTGGATGAGAAGATAAGAATGCCCTTAAGGACTTATGTCAGAAGTTGAGTTAGGAGAATGGTGTCATGAAGAATGAAATGCAAGCCCTAACCATGAGGATGTCCAAGGAGATTGAAGACCAAAAGAAGAATGAAGAAAACCTTCCTATATCTCTAAAAGACAAATCTGAGGAATGCATTAGGTTGGCTCATGATAATGATGTGTTGAGAACTGAATTGGTGCAATCATAGAACAATGAGCAAGAGTTGGAAAGAATGACAACAATCCTAAGAAGAGATCAGGATGCTGCAAATGAATACAAAGACAAGTTTAAGGCCAGTTCTGCAAAGCTTGATGAATTATTGAAGGATGAAAGAGACACTAGAGACACTAGAGGTCCTAGATTCGAGCATGGATAAAGCTCTAGTACTGCAATGATATACTAGTCTAACATGGATATTCTATGATATTAAAATGCTTCTAAATGCTATTATGATGATTTAACAAAGAGAGGCTAAAATGCTTAGTAATTAGACTATATGCATGAAAGATTATTGATATCAGGATGTTGCAAATGAATACAAAGACAAGTTTAAGGCCAGTCCTGCAAAGCTTGATGAATTATTGAAGGATGAAAGAGACATTGGAGACACTAGAGGTCTTGGATTCGAGCATGGATAAAGCTCTAGTACTGCAATGATATACTAGTCTAACATGGATATTCTATGATATTAAAATGCTTCTAAATGCTATTATGATGATTTAACAAAGAGAGGCTAAAATGCTTAGTAATTAGACTATATGCATGAAAGATTATTGATTAGCAAAATGACTATAAGTTTGATACACAAATACTTCTATATCAAAATGAGAGAATGAGAGCTCTATTTATAGGAAAAATAGGGCAATTGATGATCAAGATTGAATAATCTTAACAAGGGCCAGGATTGGAAGTTAATCAATCCATGTTTACAATTCTCACTAATGAAATGGTGACAATTGTCAAAAAGAGGTTACTTGAGAGGAGATGAAAGAATCATTAAATGCTTGAGAAGACATGAAGGTTACCTTAGGAGGTAAGGGTTAAGGTTAGGTTAGGGTTATCCATTGGATAAAACTTTTATCCAAGGGATAAACTCTTGTGCAAGGGTTAAAGAGATAACCAGGGTTAAAGCCATGAATGCTTGATGAGACCCTTGGGTTAGATGAGTGTTGAGTTAGAGAGAAAGTCTCTAATCATGGAAGAAGGTTGAGTTAACCATTAATGGTTATGTAAGAGCCTTAAATGGTTTGGAAGACTTTGAGGGTTAACTTGTTGAGGACATAAAGACTTTAATGGTTTTCAAATAGTTTGAAGATTTTGAGAAGTGACTTCTCTTTACTTAGGATTGTGACAATAATTAGGAGATGGATTAGGCTAAATTGGAAGTGATTAGAAGAATCTAGAAGGGGGTTAAAGAGGCAAGTGGGAGATGTAGGAAAATGCAAGTGGAAGGAAAAGGATTTTAATTAAAATAAAATTACTTTATTTCAATCAAATGTAAATTTAATTAAAAAGGGAGAAAGGGGAATTAATTATTTATTTGCAAGGATCAATTTAATCAAATGTAAATTTAATTAAAAAGGGAGAGGAGGAATTAATTAAATAAAGTGATTTATTTAATCAAAAGGCTAAAAAAGGCTTAGGTGAACTTAATTAAATAAATTGAGTAATTTATTTAATCAAATAGATGAATATAAATTAATTAATTAATTAAAATTTAATTAATAGGAAGAATGGGGTTAAAATGAATATTAAATATTCACTTAGGAAAGTAGTCATATTTATACGTCTACAGAAACCTCACTTAGGAGTCACATATGTCATCATTCTCCATGTTTCAAGTCTAAACAAAGTCTCATTTCATGTCCATGGTCATTGATTTGCAAGCCAAAGTTTAGTTTTGGTCTAGGAGACCTAGTAGGCGTTGGTGAAGGAAGCGAGTTAGTATGAGGAAAATACTCAATGTTAAGGGTTGGAATGAATAGTTTAATGGTTGCCAATGCTCAAAAAATGTCAAGGACACATATTTCATGCCTTAGAAGGCCTGCCCTTTTGCTGCCCTTTGTGATCCATTTGGAATTCTCTTATGTCACTCGGTAGGATGGTCCTTGAAGTACCTTGTAACCTCAATGTTTTGTTAGATTTGTAAAACCTTCTTTTGATGTTGTATTTATCCTAGTTGTCTCTGCATCATGGGTATAATTTTATCATCAAAACCATCTCTAGTCAACAATCAACTTGAATCAAATGGTTGCATCTTAGAGAATATTGCTACAATAATTCCCACCACATGTTAATTGATATGTCTCTTTGCAAATAATTATATGAATATAATGCTTCAATATTTTTATTTTATTTTATTTTACCAAATAATAGAATAGATCAAAGAAAGCATTTGGTGGAAAACAACCAAGATATTCTTAGCATATTAAAAAACAACTTATAGTAAGCTCAAAATGAAGAAAAATATATAAGTATATAGGAAGCATATAAAGAGGATATTTGAGGTGGGTGGCATGATATCTGAAAGTTTTTAGCATATACAAAATCTTCCATAAATAAGAGTTATAGATAAAGATAAAACTCAAGTTTTATAGACCCTACAAGATAGCAAAGAAAGTGGGAGAAATTGTTTATGAGCTGGAGCTTATTGCATATAGAAAAATCTGTTACATGTCTTCCATATTTCATGCTTGGAAAAACCTCTTGCTTTGTATATTAATTTTCTTATATTGAATGATGAAGGGAGACTAATCTTGATTCTTCTATCTATGATTGGTGCCAGATTAATAACATGACAAATAGAAGAATAACTATGTATCTTATCACATGGAAGACTCTATCAATAGAATAAGCTACCTAGGGAAGACCTCAAACTTTGGAGTACCCGAATTCACATTTCTTAAGGGAAATAAAATTTGGTGATGAGGAACTTGCGATGTCTCAAACTAGTCTATTTTCAATTTTAAAAACTTTATCTTATTTTCCATATTTTTATATGAGATAAGGTGATTTAATTAAGAAATATTCTTTTATTTTTATTAGCCCTATTTTAATTTACATTTTTATTGGAGTGTGGGCTTTTAAAAAATAAATAATATTTAAATTGTATGAAAGCGGTATTGGATTTTTCCATGATGCAAATTTCTCCATTAGAAACTTTTTTTAGATGATTCCATACTTTTCCCATTGAGGTGTGGATACTTTAATGAAAAATTTAACTTATTTCTTTCATACCTATGATATTTTGGGTTAGATATTTCTCGGGGATTTTTTGTCAGTATATTTTCTCAATCTTGCAGTATATGAAAATCTATATCTATAATAATATTCTATTAAAAAATATATAGACGATTCTAGATTTTGGATGAAAACTTATTAGTTGTGATGGTTATAGATGAAATCCATTTGATTCTAGTAATAATTCTCATTTAGAGAGTGCAACAGAGCTTCATATGAATGAACAAAACAATTAGAGTTAATGTAATGTTCTATCTTGGTGTGAGTTTTACCATATTGATTTTCAAGATTATTATAGAAGTGTTTGATATTTTGTTTATGCGTTGCAATTACTTCAAACACATTAATTCATTTTATTTTTTTTGTAGCATCTTTTTATTTATTTTGAGTGGAATTGAATAATATAATAATGAGATTTATAATGTAATTGTAATATTCATTCTAGATTTTACTTTTCTATTTCTGCAAGTATCATGGCTATTGTGGTAACCTATTATCATATAATAATTACATTTATATGATTTATAGAAGTTACAAAAAAATTATATGATTTAGTATTTATGAAATTAATTTGGAACCTTTCATAGATCTGATATTGCCCATAAAATTATTATTTGACTCATTTCATGTAGTGGGTTTGATGAATAAAAGATATAAGAAGAGTACATCACTATAGAAAATTCTTGTAAATAAGTAATTTTATTTGTGATTCTTTTAAGTGTTAGTGTTTAATGCAAGATAGTGAGGATCAAATGCAACATGCAAATTACTATCTCTTTGGCAAAGAACGTAATGTATAATACTCATGCAAATTTTATAGATTCTCAATACTACTTTTTTAAAGAGTCTAAATAAAGAAGGTTTTTTATCTGGAGAATGTTAAGTAACGATCATCGAGAAATTGTGTTGGTGTAGGAAAGCAATGAAAATTTCATTCTATAACACTAAAATTTATTGTGTCTATCTATTTTTTCTTTGCATTGTAAATATAAATTGGTATATTATTAAGATTAGGTGATTTATTTTCCTTGGAAATATTAATGTATAATTTAAGCTTAATTATTTTTGCTTGTAAATAATTTGTGTATCTTTAAAATAAAGCAAGTAAAAAATGTATCTTCAAAATCATGAAATCAGAAAAATAGGGCAATCATGTGAGGATGGAGAAGTTTTTAATCATTTATTTATTCTCTAGTGATATAGTTATACTATTGTAACATGACATTGAATGTGTGGTTTATATTGAAAATATCAATTAGTGAAGTGTCTTGCCCTTTTAGTGGGGGTTGAATGGTGTCATTTGTTTCTCATGGTGGAGAAATTGGGAGTCACTTTTTTCCATTATGGTTTCCTTGGTCAAATGTTCTAGTAGAGGAAATACATTTTATTTATAGGTGGTGTATTTATAGGTGGTGCATTTAAATGTGGGGATTTGGAATTTTTTATCTCATCATGGTTGTTTGGTTCCAATCCATGGTATTAACCACTTTTTTTTGGAAAATCATTTGTGATTTCTAATTTTTGGTTCCTAGATATTAGAGGGATGAGATGGATATTTTTTTTTAATTGTAATTTTGTAATTGTAATGGAATTTGTTTTATAGGTGAATGTTAAGGTTGTGGATCAAATGATTTGTCTTGGTTCGGAAGGGAATGTTCTTGCACCTCTCATGACATGGGAGGATCTCAATTGGCTTCATCTCATCCCTCAAGTTTTGTGTACCGGATTTCGTTATGATCTATTCACTTATAGATTTCATTTCTATCGTGTTTTAGGATCATTGGCATATGAAATTAAAGATCTATCTATGTTGTCTCTACCAATTTTTTTCTAGTGTTGCAATTTAAAATTTAAATTTTTACTTGATTCTCCATGTACTCCAAGTTTGTCAGGATTTATTGCAACTTGAAGCTGCCTACTACAAGCAACCTGCTACAATTTTTTATTGGGATCTCCATCCCCCCTAATATTATATCGGCAACAACTCTTATTGCCAATGAATTAATTTCTAGTAGGTGATTTTGAATTCAATTTTGTGTGGGAAATTGAATGAATAGAATGTTACAAAAGGGTAGAACAATCCCAAAAGTAAGTTAGTTGGAGTGAGTCCATTTTGTGTACAACAGGAAAGGGAATGTGCAGTGAGAATTGATTTCTCTAGACTTAAGTGTAATTCTAGGAGAGCAATAGTTAAAAAGAGCTTAGAGAAGTTTTAGGTCTTGGTTGGGTTCAACGAGCTGGATTGTTGAAAATCTGTTTGTAAATAAATTTGTAATTTGTGTTTATTTTTTTAGTTTGTATTTTGATTTATAATATTTGTTTCCAAATTTTAATAGAAATCAATAAATATTTCATATCTCTACCTGTTTGTTTGTGTGTCTATTTTATTTTTATGGTTCCACTATGCATTGCTAGTGATTAGTGAAATCAAAGCTGAATTTTGTATGTGTCCTATTGAAGGATTTAAGTTTTCTAAGCTGGTATCAGAGCATTTGTGAGTCCTAGATTTAAAGATTTAATTTTTTAACTTGGTATCAGAGCCATTTGGCACTAAATCCTTGTGATTTTGAGCATTTGTTTTTTTGGGTATTGATTTTATTATGTAGGAGACATGGTAGGAGATGAATGAAAGAGCTAATATTAGCCAATATCCTTTAATGGACAAAGTTATGATATTTGGCGAAGGAAACTGAAGATCATGATCATGTTTGCAAATGATTGTGAGAGCTTCTGGTTAAT